>NW_027014519.1:52500-87500 GCF_036934945.1 Oncorhynchus masou masou | reverse complement strand
GGACTTTTAGATCCCTCCAAAGATTTTCTATTGGGTTCAGGTCTGGAGACAGGCTAGGCAACTCCAGGACCTTGAGATGCTTCTTACGGAGTCACTGCTTAGTTGCCCTGGCTGTGTGTTTCGGGTCATTGTCATGCTGGAAGACCCAGCCACGACCCATCTTCAATGCTCTTAGTGAGGGAAGGAGGTTGTTGGCCAAGTTCTCGCGATACATGGCCCCATCCATCCTCCCCTCAATACGGTGCAGTCGTCCTGTCCCCTTTTCAGAAAAGCATCCCCAAAGAATGATGTTTCCACCTCCATGCTTCATGGTTGGGATGGTGTTCTTGGGGTTGTACTCATCCTTCTTCTTCCTCCAAACACGGCGAGTGGGGTTTAGACCAAAAAGCTCTATTTTTATCTCATCAGACCACATGACCTTCTCCCATTCCTCCTCTGGATCATCCAGATGGTCATTGGCAAACTTCAGACGGGCCTGGACATGAGCTGGCTTGAGCAGGGGGACCTTGCGTGCGCTGCAGGATTTTTATCCATGACGGCATAGTGTGTTGGTTTTCTTTGAGACTGTGGTCCCAGCTCTCTTCAGGTCATTGACCAGGTCCTGCCGTGTAGTTCTGGGCTGATCCCTCACCTTCCTCATGATCATTGATGCCCCACTAGGTGAGATCTTGCATGGAGCCCCAGACCGAGGGTGATTGACCGTCATCTTGAACTGCTTCCATTTTCTAATAATTGTGCCAACAGTTGTTGCCTTCTCACCAAGCTGCTTGCCTATTGCCCTGTAGCCCATCCCAGTCTTGTGCAGGACTACAATTTTATCCCTGTTTTCCTTACACAGCTCTCTGGTCTTGTCCATTGTGGAGAGGTTGGAGTATGTTTGATTGAGTGTGAGGACAGGTGTCTTTTCTACAGGTAACGAGTTCAAACAGGTGCAGTTAATACAGGTAATGAGTGGAGAACAGGAGGGCTTCTTAAATAAAAACTAACAGGTATGTGAGAGCCGGAATTCTTACTGGTTGGTAGGTGATCAAATAGTTATGTCAGGCAATAAAATGCAAATTAATTACTTAAAAATCATACAATGTGATTCTCTGGATTTTTGTTTTAGATTCCGTCTCTCACAGTTGAAGTGTACCTATGATAAAAATTACAGACCACTAAATGCTTTGTAAGCAGGAAAACCTGCAAAATCGGCAGTGTATCAAATACTTGTTCTCCCCACTGTACATACACACACACACATACACACCGTGCATTAACCCCACTGAACCCAGGCGGACAGCCTCTTACCCCTTTGGATCCTAAGCCCCAATTTAGGATTGTGTGCCTTTAGTTTCTCCCCTGTCTTTGTGTTGTGGCGCTTGGTGTTGCAGGAAGGCTTCATCTGCCTGATGTGGTCCTGGGCATGTGTTCTCACAGAGCAGTGCCAGCGGCTTCGCTTACATTAAGGAGCGGAAGGTTACACTGTGGACTCAGAGACTGGGAGGAACTGGCCTGGTGGATGTGTGCTCACAGAGCCTGTAAGCCAAACATTTGTATAAATGTAATATCTTTTCATTCAAAATCTTTCTCCCGAGCCACCAGTTCTGGCTATAGAAACATCTCTCTCTCGCTCTCTCGCTCTCTCGCTCTCTCGCTCTCTCGCTCTCTCTCATTCTCTGTCTCTCTCTCTATCGATCTCTGTGATCAGACATGTATGAGAGCGCCCATCACCAAGTAATACCTAGCTAAGTAATGCCTGTCTTAGAGTTAGCATTATCGTGTGATGTCAATGCAGCCTTTAGCAACGTTATCATTCTCTTGTGATGTCTATGGAGCCGCTTGTGAAGAAAGCGTTGTCTTGTGATGTCTAGCTTCTGACTTTGTGCTCTGATCTCTTTGTTCACAACGACTAGGCTTTGTATTGCCTGTGTGTGTGTGGAGACAGAGATCAGTAAGGAGAGGATGGAGACAGAGATCATTAAGGAGTGGATAGAGATGGAGATCAGTAAGGAGTGGATGAGAAGGAGATCAGTAAGGAGTGGATGGAGATGGAGATCAGTAAGGAGTGGATGGAGACGGAGATCAGTAAGGAGTGGACAGAGACAGAGATCAGTAAGGAGTGGATGGAGAAGGAGATCAGTAAGGAGTGGATAGAGACAGAGATCAGTAAGGAGTGGATGGAGACAGAGATCAGTAAGGAGTGGATGGAGTCAGAGATCAGTAAGGAGTGGATGGAGACGGAGATCAGTAAGGAGTGGATGGAGACAGAGATCAGTAAGGAGTGGATGGAGACAGAGATCAGTGGAGTAGAAGGACTGGATGGGGACAGAGATCAGTAAGGAGTGGATGGAGACAGAGATCAGTGGAGTAGAAGGAGTGGATGGAGACAGAGATCAGTAAGGAGTGGATGGAGACAGAGATCAGTAAGGAGTGGATGGAGACAGAGATCAGTAAGGAGTGGATGGAGACAGAGATCAGTAAGGAGTGGATGGAGACAGAGATCAGTAAGGAGTGGATGGAGACAGAGATCAGTAAGGAGTGGATGGAGACAGAGATCAGTAAGGAGTGGATGGAGACAGAGATCAGTAAGGAGTGGATGGAGACAGAGATCAGTAAGGAGTGGATAGAGACAGAGATCAGTAAGGAGTGGATAGAGACAGAGATCAGTGGAGTAGAAGGAGTGGATAGAGACAGAGATCAGTAAGGAGTGGATGGAGACTGAGATCAGTAAGGAGTGGATAGAGACAGAGATCAGTAAGGAGTGGATAGAGACAGAGATCAGTAAGGAGTGGATAGAGACAGAGATCAGTAAGGAGTGGATAGAGACAGAGATCAGTAAGGAGTGGATAGAGACAGAGATCAGTAAGGAGTGGATAGAGACAGAGATCAGTAAGGAGTGGATAGAGACAGAGATCAGTAAGGAGTGGATGGAGACAGAGATCAGTAAGGAGTGGATAGAGACAGAGATCAGTAAGGAGTGGATAGAGACAGAGATCAGTAAGGAGTGGATGGAGACAGAGATCAGTAAGGAGTGGATGGAGACAGAGATCAGTAAGGAGTGGATAGAGACAGAGATCAGTAAGGAGTGGATAGAGACAGAGATCAGTAAGGAGTGGATAGAGACAGAGATCAGTAAGGAGTGGATGGGGACAGAGATCAGTAAGGAGTGGATAGAGACAGAGATCAGTAATTAGTGGATAGAGACAGAGATCAGTAAGGAGTGGATAGAGACAGAGATCAGTAAGGAGTGGATGGAGACAGAGATCAGTAAGGAGTGGATAGAGACAGAGATCAGTAAGGAGTGGATGGGGACAGAGATCAGTAAGGAGTGGATAGAGACAGAGATCAGTAATTAGTGGATAGAGACAGAGATCAGTAAGGAGTGGATAGAGACAGAGATCAGTAAGGAGTGGATGGAGACAGAGATCAGTAAGGAGTGGATAGAGACAGAGATCAGTAAGGAGTGGATAGAGACAGAGATCAGTAAGGAGTGGATGGGGACAGAGATCAGTAAGGAGTGTATAGAGACAGAGATCAGTAAGGAGTGGATGGAGACAGAGATCAGTAAGGAGTGGATGGAGACAGAGATCAGTAAGGAGTGGATGGAAACAGAGATCAGTAAGGAGTGGATAGAGACAGAGATCAGTAAGAAGTGGATGGAGACAGAGATCAGTAAGGAGTGGATAGAGACAGAGATCAGTAAGGAGTGGATGGAGACAGAGATCAGTAAGGAGTGGATAGAGACAGAGATCAGTAAGGAGTGGATAGAGACAGAGATCAGTAAGGAGTGGATGGAGACAGAGATCAGTAAGGAGTGGATAGAGACAGAGATCAGTAAGGAGTGGATGGAGACAGAGATCAGTAAGGAGTGGATAGAGACAGAGATCAGTAAGGAGTGGATAGAGACAGAGATCAGTAAGGAGTGGATAGAGACAGAGATCAGTAAGGAGTGGATAGAGACAGAGATCAGTAAGGAGTGGATGGAGACAGAGATCAGTGGAGTAGAAGGAGTGGAAGTTGTCCGTTTGACCACACACCGTTTATCAGTAATTTGTGGCGCCCAAATAAACAAATGACAGTTGGAACTCTACAGCAGAAAATATGTGATTCTTGTTGCTAGGCTACCAGTTACAGTGATTTTATCTCCCAGTTTTCCAGAGATGATACAACAACTATAGCCAGTGTCTGAAAGGATGACATGGATCTAATATTTGTTTCCTCAAAAACCAAATGGCATCAGAAAGCTTATGAAGATCCTGATATGGACCTCAGTCAAGAGCATATTGCATAGTATGTGCTGAGACAATATACTCTGTAGGCCTACTGTCAGTATTTGTCATCATATAGAGGAAATAAGATGTCCACAGAGGCCAATCTCAGGAAATCAAATGAGTCAATATCCGGCCATACCATGTATGATATCTGGAGGGAGTCCCAAAATGATTTGGGCATGAAAGGAAAATATGGATTTAGTTTTTTGTCAAATTATTGAGCATTTGCTGAAGACTCAATAAAAAAATCCTTTCAAGATCCGGATATAGACCTCTGGAATCAATATAGTTTATTATCTTGAATGTGCTGAGAAAACACAGATATGCGACGTATACAGTCAGTATTTGTCGACATGAAGTGAGGAAATGGGATGTCACATATCACAGGATGTTGAATGAGGCCACATCAGGCCGTAGGAAATGTCCACCGGTCTCATTCAGAGAAATCACAGTATCACATGTCTGAAAGACATGTCTGGAAACTCAACTTGTCAGGATATGATGCAAATCCACAAAACTCCAAATAGCCTTGGACGTGGTCTGTGTTCTCTGGATGTCAAACACATGTCAGGTAAAGATATATCCCCTGATATGGACCCTTTTCACCCAGTGGGTGTGTCTGTTGTGTCTATTCGGGATACGTGTGTGTGTGTGTGTGTGTGTGTGTGTGTGTGTGTGTGTGTGTGTGTGTGTGTGTGTGTGTGTGTGTGTGTGTGTGTGTGTGTGTGTGTGTGTGTGTGTGTGTGTGTGCGCGCGTGTGCGTGCGTGCGTAGAGTGTTTCACAGGGTATTAGAAGGTGGCAGGTAGAAAGGTGATGGATTGCCTGATTAGAGGCCTGGCAGTGCTGCTCCTCACAGATGGGCCGTTAGCTCCGGACAGCTGCCCTCAACACACACACACTCTCTGTGCCATCACACACACACACACTCTCTGTGCCATCACACACACACACAGACCCCACTGCTACCAACATGGTGTCTTCCAATACACCCGTTCACACAAACGGGCAATTTGGGACAGGCACTACATAGCCAGCCCGATTGCCAGCCCGGGTCCTTATTCCAGCATTCCCGGAAGCTACAGAGACGGAGAGAGAGGAACAGAAACAAACGTTCATCCATAACATTGATAATAAACATCACTTAAATGAAACATGAAAGCCTGTCTGTTTGTTCTTTAAACCAAAGTGTTCTTGAATGGAGGGAAGAATAATGTGTGTAATGTTTGAACAGATTGCTGGGTTAACTTCTGTGTCCACCCACATCGCTAACATGGTTGAAAACAGAGCAGGGAGGAGGAGATGAGTTTGTGTGTGTGTGTGTTTGTTAGCTTACCAAATGCTGTCCGCAGTCAGTGACAGACCTCTCTCTCTCCATCTCCCTCTCAATTCAATTCAATTCAATTTGCTTTATTGGCATGACGTAACAATGTACATATTGCCAAAACTTATTTTGGATATTTACAATATTGAAATAATAGGAATCAACATTGTCAACAGGCCAGCAGTAACAATAACCAAGGGTCAAAATAACCAGACATTGAACAATACCAATAATCATAGAGGACATGTGCAGGTTGATTGGTCTGTCAGACACTGTCCCTCATCTTATAGCAGGAAGCAATGTAGTGTGCTGCCAACCCACAGCTCTCTGCGTCCTTCCCCAACAGGACTATCGCTAACACATCAGAGAGGTCTTTGAAACCTTGAATAAGGGTTTCAAATTTGGGGAAATGACACTAAATGTTTTATATATTTTACATTTTGTCAGGAAATGCAGCTCCGTCTCAGGTTCTGCTGTGGTGCAGTGGTTGCACAGCCTTTCCTCTACAGGGAGCCAGGTTTTCCTGTGCCTACCCTTTTCCTGTGCTCACTGAGCCTGTACTTTGTCAAGGTTTTCCTAAGGTTTTGATCAGTAACCATGGTCAAATAGTTAGCCATGGTGTGCTGTTGATTTAGGGCCAGATAGCACTGCATTTCGTTTGTGTTTCCCAATAAGCAATGTAGTTTTGTTTTGACTGTGTTGTAAGTTGGTTTATCCTGATTGATTGGATGTTCTGGTCCTGAGGCTTCAGTGTGTTAGTAGAGCAGGTTTGTGAACTCAGGTCCAGCTGGATGAGGGGACTGAGCCTTCAGTGTGTTAGTAGAACAGGTTTGTGAACTCAGGACCAGCTGGATGAGGGGACTGAGGCTTCAGTGTGTTAGTAGAACAGGTTTGTGAACTCAGGACCAGCTGGATGAAGGGACTGAGGCTTCAGTGTGTTAGTAGAACAGGTTTGTGAACTCAGGACCAGCTGGATGAGGGGACTGAGGCTTCAGTGTGTTAGTAGAACAGGTTTGTGAACTCAGGACCAGCTGGATGAGGGGACTCTTTTCTTTGCTCAGCTCTTGGCATTGCAGGGTTCGCTAATGATATGAGATGGTGTCACTGTATTTTAGATGTTTCCAAAACTTAATGGGTATTTTTTGAGTTTTTATTATTAGTGGATATTGGTCTAATTCTGCCCTGCAAGCATTGTTTGTAGTTTTCCTCTGGACATGTAGGAGAATCTTACAGAACTCTGCATGCAGGGTTTCAATGGGGTGTTTGTCCCATTTGCAGAAATCTTGTTTGGCAAGTGGACCCCACACCTCGCTGCCATAAAGTGCAATTGGTTCAATGACACATTCAATTAGTTTGAGCCAAATTTTCAATTTGAATTTGAATTAGTTTTTTAATGGCGTAGAATGCCCTGCGTGCTTTCTCTCTCAGTTCGTTCACTGCATCATTAAGGTGTTGTAACGGCTGTTGGAAGGAGAGGACCAAGGTGCAGCGTGTTATGTGTCCATATTTATTAAATGAGCACAGCAATATCAAAGCGCACGACCGAAACAGTTCTGGCTTGTGCAAACACACAACAGCAAACAACTACCCACAACTCAAGGGCGAAACCAGGCTGCCTAAGTATGGTTCTCAATCAGAGAAAACAATTGACAGCTGCCTCTGATTGGGAACCATACCAGGCCAAACACATAGAAATACAGACATAGAACAAAACATAGAATACCCACCCACATCACACCCTGACCAAACTAAAAATAGAAACATACAAAGCAATCTACGGTCAGGGCGTGACAGGTGTCCAGTCTAGCTTATTTTTAAACCTAAGTAATTGTAGTGTGTGCAGTGCTCTATATATTTTGTACCAATTGAGAACTTTGGTCTAATTCCCTGAGATCTGGATCTTCTCTGGAAAATCCTTATTTTAGTGTTTTTGGGCCAGGGCCCAGGTCTGGTAGTACTGCTCTAGCAGGTCCAGGCTCTGCTGTAGGCCATGTGCTGTGAGGGTTTACTGCCAGGGCCCAGGTCTGGCAGTACTGCTCTAGCAGGTCCGGGCTCTGCTGTAGGCCATGTGCTGTGGGTGACAGCAGGTCTAGGTCATCTGCAAAAGAGTAGGCATTTAATCTCTAGAATAGTGTCCAATTCGTTCATGTAACTATTAATGAGTGCAGGGCTCAGATTACAACCCTGGTGAAGGACCAGCCCCAGTACACATTGATTTAATTATGTCGTATGTTTTACCCCCGACACCACTTCCCATAACTTTGTAGAACAGTCCTCTATGCCAAATAGAATCAAATGCTTTTTGGAAGTCGTTAAATCAAGTGTATATTTTGTTATTATTTTGATGGACTTGTTTATCTATCAGGGATTGTAGGGTGTTTTGGTATAAATCCAATTTGGCTTTTACTCAAGACATTGTGCTTATTAAGGAAGTTTAGAACTCTTACTTACATTTGTCATACTACAGAAAACCTTCCCCAGGCCGCTGTTCACACAAATGCCTCTGTAAATGTTAGGGTCAAAATTGTCTCCGTTCTTAAAGATTGGGGTTATGAGTCCTTGATTCCAGATGTCAGGGAAATAACCTACACTTAAGATCAAATTAAACAGTTTTAGTATAGCCTATTGATATATTGGACTGGTGAGTTTGAGCATTTCATTTAGGATGCCATCAGGTCCACGTGGTTTTTACATTTGAGGGCCTGTTTCTTATACAGCTCCTAGTCAGTGATAGTTTAGTTTCTTATAGAGCTCCTAGTCAGTGATAGTTTAGTTTCTTATACAGCTCCTAGTCAGTGATAGTTTAGTTTCTTATAGAGCTCCTAGTCAGTGATAGTTTAGTTTCTTATACAGCTCCTAGTCAGTAATAGTTTAGTTTCTTATACAGCTCTAGTCAGTAATAGTTTAGTTTCTTATAGAGCTCCTAGTCAGTGATAGTTTAGTTTCTTATAGAGCTCCTAGTCAGTGATAGTTTAGTTTCTTATACAGCTCCTAGTCAGTAATAGTTTAGTTTCTTATACAGCTCCTAGTCAGTAATAGTTTAGTTTCTTATAGCTCTAGTCAGTAATAGTTTAGTTTCTTATACAGCTCCTAGTCAGTAATAGTTTAGTTTCTTATAGAGCTCCTAGTCAGTAATAGTTTAGTTTCTTATACAGCTCCTAGTCAGTAATAGTTTAGTTTCTTATAGAGCTCCTAGTCAGTAATAGTTTAGTTTCTTATAGAGCTCCTAGTCAGTAATAGTTTAGTTTCTTATACAGCTCCTAGTCAGTAATAGTTTAGTTTCTTATACAGCTCCTAGTCAGTAATAGTTTAGTTTCTTATACAGCTCCTAGTCAGTAATAGTTTAGTTTCTTATACAGCTCCTAGTCAGTAATAGTTTAGTTTCTTATACAGCTCCTAGTCAGTAATAGTTTAGTTTCTTATAGAGCTCCTAGTCAGTAATAGTTTAGTTTCTTATACAGCTCCTAGTCAGTAATAGTTTAGTTTCTTATACAGCTCCTAGTCAGTAATAGTTTAGTTTCTTATAGAGCTCCTAGTCAGTAATAGTTTAGTTTCTTATAGAGCTCCTAGTCAGTAATAGTTTAGTTTCTTATACAGCTCCTAGTCAGTAATAGTTTAGTTTCTTATAGAGCTCCTAGTCAGTAATAGTTTAGTTTCTTATAGAGCTCCTAGTCAGTAATAGTTTAGTTTCTTATACAGCTCCTAGTCAGTAATAGTTTAGTTTCTTATAGAGCTCCTAGTCAGTAATAGTTTAGTTTCTTATACAGCTCCTAGTCAGTAATAGTTTAGTTTCTTATAGAGCTCCTAGTCAGTAATAGTTTAGTTTCTTATACAGCTCCTAGTCAGTAATAGTTTAGTTTCTTATACAGCTCCTAGTCAGTAATAGTTTAGTTTCTTATAGAGCTCCTAGTCAGTAATAGTTTAGTTTCTTATACAGCTCCTAGTCAGTAATAGTTTAGTTTCTTATACAGCTCCTAGTCAGTAATAGTTTAGTTTCTTATAGAGCTCCTAGTCAGTAATAGTTTAGTTTCTTATACAGCTCCTAGTCAGTAATAGTTTAGTTTCTTATACAGCTCCTAGTCAGTAATAGTTTAGTTTCTTATAGAGCTCCTAGTCAGTAATAGTTTAGTTTCTTATACAGCTCCTAGTCAGTAATAGTTTAGTTTCTTATACAGCTCCTAGTCAGTAATAGTTTAGTTTCTTATAGAGCTCCTAGTCAGTAATAGTTTAGTTTCTTATACAGCTCCTAGTCAGTAATAGTTTAGTTTCTTATAGAGCTCCTAGTCAGTAATAGTTTAGTTTCTTATACAGCTCCTAGTCAGTAATAGTTTAGTTTCTTATACAGCTCCTAGTCAGTAATAGTTTAGTTTCTTATAGAGCTCCTAGTCAGTAATAGTTTAGTTTCTTATACAGCTCCTAGTCAGTAATAGTTTAGTTTCTTATAGAGCTCCTAGTCAGTAATAGTTTAGTTTCTTATAGAGCTCCTAGTCAGTAATAGTTTAGTTTCTTATACAGCTCCTAGTCAGTAATAGTTTAGTTTCTTATAGAGCTCCTAGTCAGTAATAGTTTAGTTTCTTATACAGCTCTAGTCAGTAATAGTTTAGTTTCTTATACAGCTCCTAGTCAGTAATAGTTTAGTTTCTTATACAGCTCCTAGTCAGTAATAGTTTAGTTTCTTATACAGCTCCTAGTCAGTAATAGTTTAGTTTCTTATAGAGCTCCTAGTCAGTAATAGTTTAGTTTCTTATACAGCTCCTAGTCAGTAATAGTTTAGTTTCTTATAGAGCTCCTAGTCAGTAATAGTTTAGTTTCTTATACAGCTCCTAGTCAGTAATAGTTTAGTTTCTTATAGAGCTCCTAGTCAGTAATAGTTTAGTTTCTTATACAGCTCCTAGTCAGTAATAGTTTAGTTTCTTATACAGCTCCTAGTCAGTAATAGTTTAGTTTCTTATACAGCTCCTAGTCAGTAATAGTTTAGTTTCTTATAGTCAGTAATAGTTTAGTTTCTTATACAGCTCCTAGTCAGTAATAGTTTAGTTTCTTATAGAGCTCCTAGTCAGTAATAGTTTAGTTTCTTATAGAGCTCCTAGTCAGTAATAGTTTAGTTTCTTATACAGCTCCTAGTCAGTAATAGTTTAGTTTCTTATAGAGCTCCTAGTCAGTAATAGTTTAGTTTCTTATACAGCTCCTAGTCAGTAATAGTTTAGTTTCTTATAGAGCTCCTAGTCAGTAATAGTTTAGTTTCTTATACAGCTCCTAGTCAGTAATAGTTTAGTTTCTTATAGAGCTCCTAGTCAGTAATAGTTTAGTTTCTTATACAGCTCCTAGTCAGTAATAGTTTAGTTTCTTATACAGCTCCTAGTCAGTAATAGTTTAGTTTCTTATACAGCTCCTAGTCAGTAATAGTTTAGTTTCTTATAGAGCTCCTAGTCAGTAATAGTTTAGTTTCTTATACAGCTCCTAGTCAGTAATAGTTTAGTTTCTTATAGAGATCCTAGTCAGTAATAGTTTAGTTTCTTATAGAGCTCCTAGTCAGTAATAGTTTAGTTTCTTATAGAGCTCCTAGTCAGTAATAGTTTAGTTTCTTATACAGCTCCTAGTCAGTAATAGTTTAGTTTCTTATACAGCTCCTAGTCAGTAATAGTTTAGTTTCTTATAGAGCTCCTAGTCAGTAATAGTTTAGTTTCTTATAGAGCTACTAGTCAGTAATAGTTTAGTTTCTTATACAGCTCCTAGTCAGTAATAGTTTAGTTTCTTATAGAGCTCCTAGTCAGTAATAGTTTAGTTTCTTATACAGCTCCTAGTCAGTAATAGTTTAGTTTCTTATAGAGCTCCTAGTCAGTAATAGTTTAGTTTCTTATAGAGCTCCTAGTCAGTAATAGTTTAGTTTCTTATAGAGCTCCTGGTCAGTAATAGTTTAGTTTCTTATACAGCTCCTAGTCAGTAATAGTTTAGTTTCTTATACAGCTCCTAGTCAGTAATAGTTTAGTTTCTTATACAGCTCCTAGTCAGTAATAGTTTAGTTTCTTATACAGCTCCTAGTCAGTAATAGTTTAGTTTCTTATAGAGCTCCTAGTCAGTAATAGTTTAGTTTCTTATACAGCTCCTAGTCAGTAATAGTTTAGTTTCTTATACAGCTCCTAGTCAGTAATAGTTTAGTTTCTTATAGAGCTCCTAGTCAGTAATAGTTTAGTTTCTTATACAGCTCCTAGTCAGTAATAGTTTAGTTTCTTATACAGCTCCTAGTCAGTAATAGTTTAGTTTCTTATAGAGCTCCTAGTCAGTAATAGTTTAGTTTCTTATACAGCTCCTAGTCAGTAATAGTTTAGTTTCTTATAGAGATCCTAGTCAGTAATAGTTTAGTTTCTTATAGAGCTCCTAGTCAGTAATAGTTTAGTTTCTTATACAGCTCCTAGTCAGTAATAGTTTAGTTTCTTATAGAGCTCCTAGTCAGTAATAGTTTAGTTTCTTATAGAGCTCCTAGTCAGTAGTAGTTTAGTTTCTTATAGAGCTCCTAGTCAGTAATAGTTTAGTTTCTTATAGAGCTCCTAGTCAGTAATAGTTTAGTTTCTTATACAGCTCCTAGTCAGTAATAGTTTAGTTTCTTATAGAGCTCCTAGTCAGTAATAGTTTAGTTTCTTATAGAGCTCCTAGTCAGTAATAGTTTAGTTTCTTATAGAGCTCCTAGTCAGTAATAGTTTAGTTTCTTATAGAGCTCCTAGTCAGTAATAGTTTAGTTTCTTATACAGCTCCTAGTCAGTAATAGTTTAGTTTCTTATAGAGCTCCTAGTCAGTAATAGTTTAGTTTCTTATAGAGCTCCTAGTCAGTAATAGTTTAGTTTCTTATAGAGCTCCTAGTCAGTAATAGTTTAGTTTCTTATACAGCTCCTAGTCAGTAATAGTTTAGTTTCTTATACAGCTCCTAGTCAGTGATAGTTTAGTTTCTTATAGAGCTCCTGGCCAGTAATAGTTTACTTTCTTATAGAGCTCCTAGTCAGTAATAGTTTAGTTTCTTATACAGCTCCTAGTCAGTAATAGTTTAGTTTCTTATAGAGCTCCTAGTCAGTAATAGTTTAGTTTCTTATAGAGCTCCTAGTCAGTAATAGTTAAGTTTCTTATAGAGCTCCTAGTCAGTGATAGTTTAGTTTCTTATACAGCTCCTAGTCAGTGATAGTTTAGTTTCTTATAGAGCTCCTAGTCAGTGATAGTTTAGTTTCTTATACAGCTCCTAGTCAGTAATAGTTTAGTTTCTTATAGAGATCCTAGTCAGTAATAGTTTAGTTTCTTATAGAGATCCTAGTCAGTAATAGTTTAGTTTCTTATAGAGCTCCTAGTCAGTAATAGTTTAGTTTCTTATAGAGCTCCTAGTCAGTAATAGTTTAGTTTCTTATACAGCTCCTAGTCAGTAATAGTTTAGTTTCTTATAGAGCTCCTAGTCAGTAATAGTTTAGTTTCTTATAGAGCTCCTAGTCAGTAATAGTTTAGTTTCTTATACAGCTCCTAGTCAGTAATAGTTTAGTTTCTTATTTTGCTCTGGCCAGTAATAGTTTAGTTTCTTATAGAGCTCCTAGTCAGTAATAGTTTAGTTTCTTATACAGCTCCTAGTCAGTAATAGTTTAGTTTCTTATAGAGCTCCTAGTCAGTAATAGTTTACCATTTTATAGAGCTCCTAGTCAGTAATAGTTTAGTTTCTTATAGTTGCTCCTAGTCAGTAGATGTTTGTTTCTTATAGAGCTCCTAGTCAGTAGTAGTTTGCTTGCTTATACAGCTCCTAGTCAGTAATAGTTTAGTTTCTTATCCAGCTTGGCCAGTAATAGTTTAGTTTTTATAGAGCTCCTAGTCAGTAATAGTTTAGTTTCTTATTGGGTCTCCTAGTCAGTAATAGTTTAGTTTCTTATAGAGCTCCTAGTCAGTAATAGTTTAGTTTCTTAAAGCTCCTAGTCATTTGTAATAGTTTAGTTTCTTATAGAGCTCCTAGTCAGTAGTAGTTTAGTTTCTTATACAGCTCCTAGTCAGTAATAGTTTAGTTTCTTATCCAGCTCCTGGCCAGTTAGTTTAGTTTCTTATAGAGCTCCTAGTCAGTAATAGTTTAGTTTCTTATAGAGCTCCTAGTCAGTAATAGTTTAGTTTCTTATAGAGCTCCTAGTCAGTAGTAGTTTAGTTTCTTATAGAGCTCCTAGTCAGTAATAGTTTATTTCTTATAGAGCTCCTAGTCAGTAATAGTTTAGTTTCTTATAGAGCTCCTAGTCAGTAATAGTTTAGTTTCTTATAGAGCTCCTAGTCATAGTAGTTTAGTTTCTTATAGAGCTCCTAGTCAGTAATAGTTTAGTTTCTTATACAGCTCCTAGTCAGTAATAGTTTAGTTTCTTATAGAGCTCCTAGTCAGTAATAGTTTAGTTTCTTATAGAGCTCCTAGTCAGTAATAGTTTAGTTTCTTATAGAGTTCCTAGTCAGTAATAGTTTAGTTTCTTATAGAGCTCCTAGTCAGTAATAGTTTAGTTTCTTATACAGCTCCTAGTCAGTAATAGTTTAGTTTCCTAGAGCTCCTAGTCATAGTACAGTTTCCCTGAGCTCCTAGTCAGTAATAGTTTAGTTTCTTATAGAGCTCCTAGTAAGTAATAGTTTAGTTTCTTATACAGCTCCTAGTCAGTAATAGTTTAGTTTCTTATACAGCTCCTAGTCAGTAGTAGTTTAGTTTCTTATAGAGCTCCTAGTCAGTAATAGTTTAGTTTCTTATACAGCTCCTGGCCAGTAATAGTTTAGTTTCTTATAGAGCTCCTAGTCAGTAATAGTTTAGTTTCTTATAGAGCTCCTAGTCAGTAATAGTTTAGTTTCTTATACAGCTCCATTCAGTAGTAGTTTAGTTTCTTATCCAGCTCCTAGTCAGTAGTAGTTTAGTTTCTTATCCAGCTCCTAGTCAGTAATAGTTTAGTTTCTTATACAGCTCCTAGTCAGTAGTAGTTTAGTTTCTTATCCAGCTCCTAGTCAGTAATAGTTTAGTTTCTTTAGCTCCTAGTCAGTAATAGTTTAGTTTCAGCTCCTAGTCAGTAATAGTTTAGTTTCTTATAGAGCTCCTAGTCAGTAATAGTTTAGTTTCTTATACAGCTCCTAGTCAGTAATAGTTTAGTTTCTTATACAGCTCCTAGTCAGTAATAGTCAGTAATAGTTTAGTTTAGTTTCTTATAGAGCTCCTAGTCAGTAATAGTTTAGTTTCTTATACAGCTCCTAGTCAGTAATAGTTTAGTTTCTTATACAGCTCCTAGTCAGTAATAGTTTAGTTTTATACAGCTCCTAGTCAGTAATAGTTTAGTTTCTTATACAGCTCCTAGTCAGTAATAGTTTAGTTTCTTATACAGCTCCTAGTCAGTAATAGTTTAGTTTCTTATACAGCTCCTAGTCAGTAATAGTTTAGTTTCTTATACAGCTCCTAGTCAGTAATAGTTTAGTTTCTTATAGAGCTCCTAGTCAGTAATAGTTTAGTTTCTTATAGAGCTCCTAGTCAGTAATAGTTTAGTTTCTTATACAGCTCCTAGTCAGTAATAGTTTAGTTTCTTATACAGCTCCTAGTCAGTAATAGTTTAGTTTCTTATACAGCTCCTAGTCAGTAATAGTTTAGTTTCTTATACAGCTCCTAGTCAGTAATAGTTTAGTTTTATAGAGCTCCTTCTTATAGAGCTCCTAGTCAGTAATAGTTTAGTTTCTTATACAGCTCCTAGTCAGTAATAGTTTAGTTTCTTATAGAGCTCCTAGTCAGTAATAGTTTAGTTTCTTATACAGCTCCTAGTCAGTAATAGTTTAGTTTCTTATACAGCTCCTAGTCAGTAATAGTTTAGTTTCTTATAGAGCTCCTAGTCAGTAATAGTTTAGTTTCTTATACAGCTCCTAGTCAGTAATAGTTTAGTTTCTTATACAGCTCCTAGTCAGTAATAGTTTAGTTTCTTATAGAGCTCCTAGTCAGTAATAGTTTAGTTTCTTATAGTTTAGCTCCTAGTCAGTAATAGTTTAGTTTCTTATAGAGCTCCTAGTCAGTAATAGTTTAGTTTCTTATACAGCTCCTAGTCAGTAATAGTTTAGTTTCTTATACAGCTCCTAGTCAGTAATAGTTTAGTTTCTTATAGAGCTCCTAGTCAGTAATAGTTTAGTTTTATAGAGCTCCTAGTCAGTAATAGTTTAGTTTCTTATACAGCTCCTAGTCAGTAATAGTTTAGTTTCTTATACAGCTCCTAGTCAGTCAGTAATAGTTTAGTTTCTTATACAGCTCCTAGTCAGTAATAGTTTAGTTTCTTATACAGCTCCTAGTCAGTAATAGTTTAGTTTCTTATACAGCTCCTAGTCAGTAATAGTTTAGTTTCTTATAGAGCTCCTAGTCAGTAATAGTTTAGTTTCTTATACAGCTCCTAGTCAGTAATAGTTTAGTTTCTTATACAGCTCCTAGTCAGTAATAGTTTAGTTTCTTATACAGCTCCTAGTCAGTAATAGTTTAGTTTCTTATACAGCTCCTAGTCAGTAATAGTTTAGTTTCTTATAGAGCTCCTAGTCAGTAATAGTTTAGTTTCTTATACAGCTCCTTCAGTAATAGTTTAGTTTCTTATACAGCTCCTAGTCAGTAATAGTTTAGTTTCTTATACAGCTCCTAGTCAGTAATAGTTTAGTTTCTTATACAGCTCCTAGTCAGTAATAGTTTAGTTTCTTATACAGCTCCTAGTCAGTAATAGTTTAGTTTCTTATAGAGCTCCTAGTCAGTAATAGTTTAGTTTCTTATAGAGCTCCTAGTCAGTAATAGTTTAGTTTCTTATACAGCTCCTAGTCAGTAATAGTTTAGTTTCTTATAGAGCTCCTAGTCAGTAATAGTTTAGTTTCTTATACAGCTCCTAGTCAGTAATAGTTTAGTTTCTTATCTCCTAGTCAGTAATAGTTTACAGCTCCTAGTCAGTAATAGTTTAGTTTCTTTAGCTCCTAGTCAGTAATAGTTTAGTTTCTTATACAGCTCCTAGTCAGTAATAGTTTAGTTTCTTATACAGCTCCTAGTCAGTAATAGTTTAGTTTCTTATACAGCTCCTAGTCAGTAATAGTTTAGTTTCTTATACAGCTCCTAGTCAGTAATAGTTTAGTTTCTTATACAGCTCCTAGTCAGTAATAGTTTAGTTTCTTATACAGCTCCTAGTCAGTAATAGTTTAGTTTCTTATACAGCTCCTAGTCAGTGATAGTTTAGTTTCTTATACAGCTCCTAGTCAGTGATAGTTTAGTTTCTTATAGAGCTCCTAGTCAGTGATAGTTTAGTTTCTTATACAGCTCCTAGTCAGTAATAGTTTAGTTTCTTATACAGCTCCTAGTCAGTAATAGTTTAGTTTCTTATACAGCTCCTAGTCAGTAATAGTTTAGTTTCTTATACAGCTCCTAGTCAGTAATAGTTTAGTTTCTTATACAGCTCTAGTCAGTAATAGTTTAGTTTCTTATAGAGCTCAGTAATAGTTTAGTTTCTTATACAGCTCCTAGTCAGTAATAGTTTAGTTTCTTATACAGCTCCTAGTCAGTAATAGTTTAGTTTCTTATAGAGCTCCTAGTCAGTAATAGTTTAGTTTCTTATACAGCTCCTAGTCAGTAATAGTTTAGTTTCTTATAGAGCTCCTAGTCAGTAATAGTTTAGTTTCTTATAGAGCTCCTAGTCAGTAATAGTTTAGTTTCTTATACAGCTCCTAGTCAGTAATAGTTTAGTTTCTTAGTTTAGTTGTCTTATACAGCTCCTAGTCAGTAATAGTTTAGTTTCTTATAGAGCTCCTAGTCAGTAATAGTTTAGTTTCTTATACAGCTCCTAGTCAGTAATAGTTTAGTTTCTTATACAGCTCCTAGTCAGTAATAGTTTAGTTTCTTATAGAGCTCCTAGTCAGTAATAGTTTAGTTTCTTATACAGCTCCTAGTCAGTTTCTTAATAGTTTAGTTTCTTATAGAGCTCCTAGTCAGTAATAGTTTAGTTTCTTATAGAGCTCCTAGTCAGTAATAGTTTAGTTTCTTATAGAGCTCCTAGTCAGTAATAGTTTAGTTTCTTATACAGCTCCTAGTCAGTAATAGTTTAGTTTCTTATAGAGCTCCTAGTCAGTAATAGTTTAGTTTCTTATACAGCTCCTAGTCAGTAATAGTTTAGTTTCTTATAGCTTTAGTTTAGTTTCTTATACAGCTCCTAGTCAGTAATAGTTTAGTTTCTTATACAGCTCCTAGTCAGTAATAGTTTAGTTTCTTATAGAGCTCCTAGTCAGTAATAGTTTAGTTTCTTATACAGCTCCTAGTCAGTAATAGTTTAGTTTCTTATAGAGCTCCTAGTCAGTAATAGTTTAGTTTCTTATAGAGCTCCTAGTCAGTAATAGTTTAGTTTCTTATAGAGCTCCTAGTCAGTAATAGTTTAGTTTCTTATACAGCTCCTAGTCAGTAATAGTTTAGTTTCTTATAGAGCTCCTAGTCAGTAATAGTTTAGTTTCTTATACAGCTCCTAGTCAGTAATAGTTTAGTTTCTTATAGAGCTCCTAGTCAGTATAGTTTAGTTTAGTCCTAGTCAGTAATAGTTTAGTTTCTTATACAGCTCCTAGTCAGTAATAGTTTAGTTTCTTATACAGCTCCTAGTCAGTAATAGTTTAGTTTCTTATACAGCTCCTAGTCAGTAATAGTTTAGTTTCTTATACAGCTCCTAGTCAGTAATAGTTTAGTTTCTTATAGAGCTCCTAGTCAGTAATAGTTTAGTTTCTTATAGAGCTCCTAGTCAGTAATAGTTTAGTTTCTTATAGAGCTCCTAGTCAGTAATAGTTTAGTTTCTTATAGAGCTCCTAGTCAGTAATAGTTTAGTTTCTTATACAGCTCCTAGTCAGTAATAGTTTAGTTTCTTATAGAGCTCCTAGTCAGTAATAGTTTAGTTTCTTATAGAGCTCCTAGTCAGTAATAGTTTAGTTTCTTATACAGCTCCTAGTCAGTAATAGTTTAGTTTCTTATAGAGCTCCTAGTCAGTAATAGTTTAGTTTCTT
Organism: Oncorhynchus masou masou; assembly: GCF_036934945.1. Taxonomy (NCBI): domain Eukaryota; kingdom Metazoa; phylum Chordata; class Actinopteri; order Salmoniformes; family Salmonidae; genus Oncorhynchus; species Oncorhynchus masou. Next base: position 68,914 of record NW_027014519.1, on the reverse strand, counting down.
ATACAGCTCCTAGTCAGTAATAGTTTAGTTTCTTATACAGCTCCTAGTCAGTAATAGTTTAGCTCCTAGTCTTAGTTTAGTTTCAGCTCCTAGTCAGTAATAGTTTAGTTTCTTATACAGCTCCTAGTCAGTAATAGTTTAGTTTCTTATAGAGCTCCTAGTCAGTAATAGTTTAGTTTCTTATAGAGCTCCTAGTCAGTAATAGTTTAGTTTCTTATACAGCAGTAATAGTTTAGTTTCTAGAGCTCAGTCAGTAATAGTTTAGTTTCTTATAGAGCTCCTAGTCAGTAATAGTTTAGTTTCTTATACAGCTCCTAGTCAGTAATAGTTTAGTTTCTTATACAGCTCCTAGTCAGTAATAGTTTAGTTTCTTATAGAGCTCCTAGTCAGTAATAGTTTAGTTTCTTATACAGCTCCTAGTCAGTAATAGTTTAGTTTCTTATACAGCTCCTAGTCAGTAATAGTTTAGTTTCTTATACAGCTCCTAGTCAGTAATAGTTTAGTTTCTTATACAGCTCCTAGTCAGTAATAGTTTAGTTTCTTATAGAGCTCCTAGTCAGTAATAGTTTAGTTTCTTATAGAGCTCCTAGTCAGTAATAGTTTAGTTTCTTATAGAGCTCCTAGTCAGTAATAGTTTAGTTTCTTATAGAGCTCCTAGTCAGTAATAGTTTAGTTTCTTATACAGCTCCTAGTCAGTAATAGTTTAGTTTCTTATAGAGCTCCTAGTCAGTAATAGTTTAGAGCTCCTAGTCAGTAGTCAGTAATAGTTTAGTTTCTTATACAGCTCCTAGTCAGTAATAGTTTAGTTTCTTATAGAGCTCCTAGTCAGTAATAGTTTAGTTTCTTATAGAGCTCCTAGTCAGTAATAGTTTAGTTTCTTATAGAGATCCTAGTCAGTAATAGTTTAGTTTCTTATACAGCTCCTAGTCAGTAATAGTTTAGTTTCTTATACAGCTCCTAGTCAGTAATAGTTTAGTTTCTTATAGAGCTCCTAGTCAGTAATAGTTTAGTTTCTTATACAGCTCCTAGTCAGGAATAGTTTAGTTTCTTATACAGCTCCTAGTCAGTAATAGTTTAGTTTCTTATACAGCTCCTAGTCAGTAATAGTTTAGTTTCTTATAGAGCTCCTAGTCAGTAATAGTTTAGTTTCTTAGCTCCTAGTCAGTAATAGTTTAGTTTCTTATACAGCTCCTAGTCAGTAATAGTTTAGTTTCTTATACAGCTCCTAGTCAGTAATAGTTTAGTTTCTTATACAGCTCCTAGTCAGTAATAGTTTAGTTTCTTATACAGCTCCTAGTCAGTAATAGTTTAGTGTCTTATACAGCTCCTAGTCAGTAATAGTTTAGTTTCTTATACAGCTCCTAGTCAGTAATAGTTTAGTTTCTTATACAGCTCCTAGTCAGTAATAGTTTAGTTTCTTATAGAGCTCCTGGCCAGTAATAGTTTAGTTTCTTATAGAGATCCTGGCCAGTAATTGGGGATCCAATGGATTTTGATTGTCCTATAGTTTTTCTTAATCCATTCAAGTTCTCATGAATTTGGCTTTGTTCACATTTGTGTCAATTTGAACGGTGTTGTAGAGTGTTTTAAAATGGGTTGTCCATATGTCACCATTTTGTATCGCTAATTCCTGTTGTTTGTTTTTTTTTGTTGGCAGAAGATGTTTGTGTTTATGGACTCCTCAATTAGTGTCAGCTGCTTGCTGTTGTACTGTGATGTTTTGGTTCTGAGTGTACGTTTTATAGAATTTTAAACAGCTCCATTAGTCTGTGCTTTTGGTTGGATAGTGTTCTAGTTTATTCCTTATAATATTACAATCTGCATCAAACCAATTGTCATTTGTGGTCTTTTTTATTGTTATAATTATCAGTTGTGCTTCTTTTGTCGTTTGTCTGAATATATAGTTGATGTTTTGTACTGCCAGATTGATGCCTTTTTCACTGTGAGTAATAATGTGCTATCCAGAAAGTTATCTGAGAGTGTCTGGATATTTTGGTTCCAGGTTGCTCTGGTAGTCTTCTGTGCTGTTTTGGGCCCATCTGTATACATGTGTTATACAGCTCACTGGGTGTGAATGTCTGGTTGTTTCCATGTCTGTTTGAGGAACAGCATCATTTGGCTGTGATCAGACAGAGGTGTTAGTGGCTTGACAGTGAATGAGCTGGGAGAGAAAGGGTCCATGTCCATGATCATATAGTCTACTGTCCTGTGGCCAAGAGGTGAGCAATAGGTGAATCTCCCCAAAGAGCCCCTCCATAACCTACCATTGACAAATTACAGACCCAGGCTTCGACAGAGCTGCAACAGATCCCAGATTTGTTTCCTTCAGATGAGCACGTTTCCTGGGCCTGGAAATGACATGTCTCTTCCTCAAGGGTGGGGAAGATCTCCTCTGAGTAATATGGGGATTCTTAGGGAGGGATATCTATTGGCAAAGGAACATATTTTTCTGTCAGTATGTCTCTCCATTTCGCTCCCTCCCATTAGTCTCTATCTCTCTTCTCCTCCCCATCTCTGTTCTTCCAGAAGTTGTCCATTCCTCCCCAGGTATGTCCATTCTCTCTCCCTCCCCATCTCTCTCTCTCTCCCTCCCCATCTCTCTCTATCTCTGTTCCCTCCCCAGGTATCTCTGATCTGTCCAAGGTCTGGTTCTCTCTCTGTCCCCATTATCTCTCTATGTCCTCTTGGTCCTAAGTCTCCCCATTGTAATCTCTCGTAATTCGCCATCTATTTGGGTCTCTCTCTTTCAAGGTCCCCATCTCTCTCTCTAGTCTCTCTCTCTCTCCCTCCCCATCTCTCTCTATCTCCCTCACCATCTCTCTCTCTCCCTCCCCATCTCTCTCTCTCCTCCCTCCCCATATGTCTCTCGTCCTCCCTAACCCATCTCTCTTTCTCTCTATGTCCCTCCCCATCTTATCAAGTATGTCCATTCCCTCCCCATCTTTCTCTCTCCCTCCCATGTCTCTCTCTCCCTCCCCATGTCTCTAGTCTCTATGTCTCTTCCCTCCCCATCTGTTATTAGTTCTATCTTCCTCCCCATCTCTGTCTCCCTCCCATCTCTCTTAGTCCCTCCCCATCTCTCTTCTCCCTCCCCATTAGTCTCTCACTCCCCATCTAGTTCTGTCTCCCTCCCCATCTATCTCCATTCTCCCTCCCCATCTGTCCATTAGTCTCTCTATGTCTCTCTCTCCCTCCCCATCTCTCTGTCTCATCTAGTCCAGGTCTGTCCATTATCTCTCTCTGTCCTCCCCATCTATGTCTCTCTCTCTCTCCCTCCCCATCTAGTCTGGTATGTCTCTTCTCCATCTCTGTCTCTCTCTCCCTCGCCATCTCCTCTCCCTCCCCATCTCACTCTCTCTCTCTCTCTCTCCCTCCCCATCTGTGTCCTTAGTCACCAGGTCTGTCTCTCTCCCTCCCCAGAAAGTCTCTCTCTCTCCCCTGTCCATTAGTCCCTAACCCATCTGTTTTGTCCTCCCTCCCCATCTAGTCTCTCCCTCCCCCATCTCTCTCTCATCCTCTCTCTCCCTCCCCATCTTTGTCTCTCCCTCCCCATCTCTCTCTCTCTCTCCCTCCCCATCTCTCTTTTCTCTCTCTCCCTCCCCATCTCTCTCTCGCTCCATTCCCCAATTCTCTCCCTCCCCACTTTCTCTATTCTCCATTCTCAGAGCTCCCCATCTCTCTCTCAAGATCTCCCCATCTCTCTCTCCCTCCCCATCTCTCTCTCTCTCCCAATCTCTCTCCCTCCCCATCTCTCTCTCTCCCTCCCCATCTCTCTCTCTATGTCCATTCTTCTCTATCCCTCCCCATTCTCTCTCTCTCCCTCCCCATCTCTCTCTCGCTCCCTCCCCATCTCTCTGTCTCACTCCCTCCCCATTCTCTATCTCCATTCTCTCCCCATCCTCTCTCTCTATCCCTCCCCATTGCTCTCCAATCCCAGTCTCTCTCCCTCCCCATTAGTCTCCCTCCCCATCTCTCTCTCTCTCCCTCCCCCATCTGTCTTTCTTAGTCTCTCCCTCCCCATCTCTCTCGCTCCCTCCCCATCTCTCTCTCTCACTCCCTCCCCTCTCTCTCTCTCTCTCCCCATCTCTCTCTCTCCTCTCCCCATCTCTCTCTCTCTCCCAAGGTATGTCCCCATCTCTCTCTCTCGTCCATTCTCTCCTCCATTTCTTTCTCTCTATCCTCTCCCCATCTCTCTCTCTCGCTCCCTCCCCATCTCTTTCTCTCTCTCTCCCTCCCCATCTCTCTCTCTCCTCCCCATCTCTCTCTCTCTCTCTCTCCCTCCCCATTCTCTCCCTCCCCATCTCTCTCTCTCTCCCTCCCCATCTCTCTCTCTCTCTCCCTCCCCATCTCTCTCTCCCCTCCCCATCTCTCTCTCTCTCCCCTCCCCATCTCTCTTTCTCTCTCTCTCCCTCCCCATTCTCTTTTCTCTCTCTCCCTCCCCATCTCTCTCCCTCTCTCTCTCTATCCCTCCCCATCTCTCTCGCCTCCCTCCCCATTCTCTTCTCTCTCTCTCCCTCCCCATCTCTCTCTCTCCCTCCCCATATCTCCTCTCTCTCTCTCCCTCCCCATCCCTCTCTCCCTCCCCATCTCTCTCTCTCTCCCCTCCCCCATCTCTCTCTCTCTCTCCCTCCCCATCTCTCTCTCCCCTCCCCATCTCTCTCTCTCCCTCCCCATCTCTCTTTCTCTCTCTCCCTCCCCATCTCTCTTTCTCTCTCTCCCTCCCCATCTCTCTCTCCCTCCCCATCTCTCTCTCTCCCTCCCCAAGGTCTCTCCCTCCCCATTCTCTCTCTCCCTCCCCATCTCTCTTTCTCTCTCTCTCCCTCCCCATCTCTCTCTCCCTCCCCATCTCTCTCTCTCTCCCTCCCCCATGTCCATCTCTCTCCCTCCCCATCTCTCTCTCGCTCCCTCCCCATCTTTCTCTCTCTCTCCCTCCCCATCTCTCTCCCTCCCCATCTCTCTCCCTCCCCATCTCATTCTCTCTGTCCCCATTCTCTCTCTATCTCCCTCCCCATCTCTCTCTCCCTCCCCATCTCTCTCTCTCCCTCCCCATCTCTCTCTCCCCTCCCATCTCTCTCTCCCTCCCCATCTCTCCTCTCTCCCTCCCCATCTCTCTATCCCTCCATTCTCTCTCTCCCTCCCCAGGTATGTCTCTCCCTCCCCATCTGTCCATTCTCTCCCTCCCCATCTCTCTCTCTCTCCCTCCCCATCTCTCTCTCTCCCTCCCCATCTCTCTCTCCCTCCCCATCTCTCTCTCTCTCCCTCCCCACCTCTCTCTCTCTCCCTCCCCATCTCTCTCTCTCTATCTCCCTCCCCATCTCTATCTCCTCCCCATCTCTCTCTCTCTCCCTCCCCATCTCTCTCTCTCTCTCTCCCTCCCCATCTCTCTCTCCCTCCCCATTTCTCTCTCTCTCCCTCCCCATCTCTCTTTCTCTCCTCTCCCTCCCAATATGTCCATTCTCTCTCCCTCCCCATTCTCTCTCCCTCCCCATCTCTCTCTCTCCCTCCATTAGTCTCTCTCTCCCTCCCCATCTCTCTCTCGTCCCTCCCCCCTCCCTCCATCTCTGTCCTCTCCCTCCCCATCTCTCTTTCTCTCTCTCTCCCTCCCCATTAGTCTCTCTCTCCCTCCCCATCTCTCTCTCTCTCCCTCCCCATCTCCCTCTCCATCTCTCTTTTCTCTCTCCCTCCCCATCTCGCTTTCTCTCTCTCTCCCTCCCCATCTCTCCCCTCCCCATCTGTCTCTCTCCCTCCCCATCTCTCTCTCTCTCCTCCCCATCTCTCTGTCCATTCCCCATCTCTCTCTCCCTCCCCATTCTCTCTCCCTCCCCATCTAGTCTTTCTCCTCCTCTTCCCCATCTCTCTTTCTCTCCCTCCCTCCAGGTATCTCTCTCTCTCCCTCAAGGTATCCCTCCCCCCCAGGTATGTCCTCCCTCCCCATCTATTCTCTTCTCTCTCCCCATCTCTCTTTGTCTCTCTCCCTTATCATCTCTCTCCCTCCCATCATCTCTCTTCTCCCTCCCCATGTCCATCTCCCTCCCCATCTCTCTCTGTCCCTCCCCATCTCTCTCTCTCCCTCCCCATCTCTCTCTCTCCCTCCCATCTCTCTCTCTCTCCCTCCCCATCTCTCTCTCTCCTCTAGTCTCTCTCTCCCCTCCCCATCTCTCTGTCCTCCCTCCCCATCTCTCTTTCTCTCTCTCTCCCTCCCCATTCTTTCTCTCTCTCTCCCTCCCCATCTCTCTCTCCCTCCCCATCTCTCTCTCTCCCTCCCCATCTCTCTCTCTCTCTCTCCCTCCCCATCTCTCATTCTCTCTCTCCCTCCCCATCTCTCCCTCCCCATCTCTTTCTCTCTCTCCCTCCCCATCTCTCTCTCTCCCTCCCCATCTCTCTCTCTCTCCCTCCCCATCTCTCTCTCGCTCCCTCCCCCTCTCTCTTTCTCTCTCTCTCCCTCCCCATCTCTCTCTCCCTCCCCATCTCTCTCTCCCTCCCCATCTCTCTCTCTCCCTCCCCATCCTCTTTCTCTCTCTCCCTCCCCATCTCTCTCTCCCTCCCCATCTCTCTCCCTCCCCATCTCTCTCTCTCCCTCCCCATCTCTCTTTCTCTCTCTCCCTCCCCATCTCTCTCTCCCTCCCCATCTCTCTCTCCCTCCCCATCTCTCTTTCTCTCTCTCTCCCTCCCATCTCTCTCTCCCTCCCCATCTCTCTCTCCCTCCCTCTCTCTATCCCTCCCCATCTCTCTCTCGCTCCCTCCCCATCTCTCTCTCTCCCTCCCCATCTCTCTCTCCCTCCCCATCTCTCTCTCTCCCTCCCCATCTCTCTCTCTCTCTCCCTCTCCCTCTCTCTCTCCCTCCCCATCTCTCTCTCTCTCTCCCTCCCCATCTCTCTCTCTCTCCCTCCCCTTCTCTCTTTCTCTCTCTCTCCCTCCACCATCTCTTCTTCTCTCCCTTACTATCTCTCTCTCTCCCTCCCCATATCTCTTTCTCTCCCTCTCTATCTCTCTAAGTCCCTGGTCTGTTGTGCTGCTCGTTAGTCAGTGTAATTACTGGGGAAGGGAAACAGATGAGGGCATTTACGTGCAAGGATGTTTACACACTCTGGACAGACAGACACACTGCATGTATATCACTGTGTAAGGATTAGTGACACACACTCATATGGAAGTCACCACAGACACACACACACACACATGGAAATCACCACAGGTGCACTCACTCACACACACACACATGGAAATCACCACAGGTGCACTCACTCACACACACACACATGGAAATCACCACAGGTGCACTCACACACACACACACGCATATATGGTTTGCGCACACATGTTACTTACACACACACACACACACACACACACACACACACCGTGAACTTTATCCACCTGCAGAGTGAACAGATGACAGACTTAAAGGATCACCTGTACTAATAATCACAACGAGCTGAAATCAAGACAAATCTAGATGAAAACATCAAGAATTACACTAACCTTTACTGTTGACTCAGTGTTCCATTACTGAATTTCCCTTTAAGCCCATTAAGTGAAACACATTCCCTTTACGCACATTAAGTGAAACACATTCCTTTAAGCACATTAAGTGAAACACATTCCCTTTACGCACATTAAGTGAAACACATTCCCTTTAAGCACATTAAGTGGAACACATTCCCTTTAAGCACATTAAGTGGAACACATTCCCTTTAAGCACATTAAGTGGAACACATTCCCTTTAAGCACATTAAGTGAAACACATTCCCTTTAAGCACATTAAGTGGAACACATTCCCTTTAAGCACATTAGGTGAAACACATTCCCTTTAAGCACATTAAGTGAAACACATTCCCTTTAAGCATATTAAGTGGAACACATTCCCTTTACACACATTAAGTGAAACACATTCCCTTTAAGCACATTAAGTGGAACACATTCCTTTTAAGCACATTAAGTGAAACACATTCCTTTAAGCACATTAAGTGAAACACATTCCCTTTAAGCACATTAAGTGAAGCACATTCCCTTTAAGCACATTAAGTGAAACACATTCCCTTTAATAAGCACATTCCATTGGGACCCATTCTTTTTACCATTGTGTTTCAAACAAACATGTTGAATTTTTCTACACAGGCATTTTATTATACATTATATATTTATTCTGCTTTTAATGTTTCAAAAGAACACTTCTCGCCACAGGTGGTGTTAATCTCATTATTGACTTTGCCTACTATTTACTTCAGAAATGCAACGTTTCGATATAAACACACAGAGAAAAACACAAGAAAGAGAGAGAGAAAGAAGAGGAGAACAAGTGAAGGTCAGAGTGCCCTCAGCAGTGTCAGTGGAAGTGCTCCACACTCCCCAGTGAGAAGAATAGGTTGAACGATGTCTTGTACTCACGGTGTTAAACCCACCCTCTGAGAAACACAGTGAGCTACTTCCCAACGTTCTGTTTCTGTACCATCACCACCTTGCAGTGGAGTTCCACTCTTTAGAAAAAAAGGTACCAAATTGTACTTGAAAGGTAGGAAGCTTGTCACTGTAGTGGTATCCTGTCAAGGTATGTCCATTAGTCAAGGTATGTCCATTAGTCAAGGTATGTCCATTAGTCAAGGTATGTCCATTAGTCAAGGTATGTCCATTAGTCAAGGTATGTCCATTAGTCAAGGTATGTCCATTAGTCAAGGTATGTCCATTAGTCAAGGTATGTCCATTAGTCAAGGTATGTCCATTAGTCAAGGTATGTCCATTGGTCAAGGTATGTCCATTAGTCAAGGTATGTCCATTAGTCAAGGTATGTCCATTAGTCAAGGTATGTCCATTAGTCAAGGTATGTCCATTAGTCAAGGTATGTCCATTAGTCAAGGTATGTCCATTAGTCAAGGTATGTCCATTAGTCAAGGTATGTCCATTGGTCAAGGTATGTCCATTGGTCAAGGTATGTCCATTAGTCAAGGTATGTCCATTAGTCAAGGTATGTCCATTAGTCAAGGTATGTCCATTAGTCAAGGTATGTCCATTAGTCAAGGTATGTCCATTAGTCAAGGTATGTCCATTAGTCAAGGTATGTCCATTAGTCAAGGTATGTCCATTAGTCAAGGTATGTCCATTAGTCAAGGTATGTCCATTAGTCAAGGTATGTCCATTAGTCAAGGTATGTCCATTAGTCAAGGTATGTCCATTAGTCAAGGTATGTCCATTGTCAAGGTATGTCCATTGTCAAGGTATGTCCATTAGTCAAGGTATGTCCATTAGTCAAGGTATGTCCATTAGTCAAGGTATGTCCATTAGTCAAGGTATGTCCATTAGTCAAGGTATGTCCATTAGTCAAGGTATGTCCATTAGTCAAGGTATGTCCATTAGTCAAGGTATGTCCATTAGTCAAGGTATGTCCATTAGTCAAGGTATGTCCATTAGTCAAGGTATGTCCATTAGTCAAGGTATGTCCATTAGTCAAGGTATGTCCATTAGTCAAGGTATGTCCATTAGTCAAGGTATGTCCATTAGTCAAGGTATGTCCATTAGTCAAGGTATGTCCATTAGTCAAGGTATGTCCATTAGTCAAGGTATGTCCATTAGTCAAGGTATGTCCATTAGTCAAGGTATGTCCATTAGTCAAGGTATGTCCATTGTCAAGGTATGTCCATTGGTCAAGGTATGTCCATTAGTCAAGGTATGTCCATTAGTCAAGGTATGTCCATTGTCAAGGTATGTCCATTAGTCAAGGTATGTCCATTAGTCAAGGTATGTCCATTAGTCAAAGGTATGTCCATTGTCAAGGTATGTCCATTGTCAAGGTATGTCCATTAGTCAAGGTATGTCCATTAGTCAAGGTATGTCCATTAGTCAAGGTATGTCATTGTCATTGTCATTGTCAAGGTATGTCCATTAGTCAAGGTATGTCCATTAGTCAAGGTATGTCCATTAGTCAAGGTATGTCCATTAGTCAAGGTATGTCCATTAGTCAAGGTATGTCCATTGTCAAGGTATGTCCATTAGTCAAGGTATGTCCATTAGTCAAGGTATGTCCATTAGTCAAAGGTATGTCCATTGTCAAGGTATGTCCATTAGTCAAGGTATGTCCATTAGTTATGTCCATTAGTCAAGGTATGTCCATTAGTCAAGGTATGTCCATTAGTCAAGGTATGTGTCCATTGTCAAGGTATGTCCATTAGTCAAGGTATGTCCATTAGTCAAGGTATGTCCATTAGTCAAAGGTACGTCCATTAGTCAAGGTATGTCCATTAGTCAAGGTATGTCCATTAGTCAAGGTATGTCCATTAGTCAAGGTATGTCCATTAGTCAAAGGTACGTCCATTAGTCAAGGTATGTCCATTAGTCAAGGTATGTCCATTAGTCAAGGTATGTCCATTAGTCAAGGTATGTCCATTAGTCAAGGTATGTCCATTAGTCAAGGTATGTCCATTCAAAGGTATGTCCATTAGTCAAAGGTATGTCCATTAGTCAAGGTATGTCCATTAGTCAAGGTATGTCCATTAGTCAAGGTATGTCCATTAGTCAAAGGTACGTCCATTAGTCAAGGTATGTCCATTAGTCAAGGTATGTCCATTAGTCAAGGTATGTCCATTAGTCAAGGTATGTCCATTAGTCAAAGGTACGTCCATTAGTCAAGGTATGTCCATTAGTCAAGGTATGTCCATTAGTCAAGGTATGTCCATTAGTCAAAGGTACGTCCATTAGTCAAGGTATGTCCATTGTCAAGGTATGTCCATTGTCAAGGTATGTCCATTAGTCAAGGTATGTCCATTAGTCAAGGTATGTCCATTAGTCAAAGGTATGTCCATTAGTCAAGGTATGTCCATTAGTCAAAGGTACGTCCATTAGTCAAGGTATGTCCATTGTCAAGGTATGTCCATTAGTCAAAGGTACGTCCATTAGTCAAGGTATGTCCATTGTCAAGGTATGTCCATTAGTCAAGGTATGTCATTAGTCAAGGTATGTCCATTGTCAAGGTATGTCCATTAGTCAAGGTATGTCCATTAGTCAAGGTATGTCCATTAGTCAAGGTATGTCCATTAGTCAAGGTATGTCCATTAGTCAAGGTATGTCCATTAGTCAAGGTATGTCCATTAGTCAAGGTATGTCCATTAGTCAAGGTATGTCCATTAGTCAAGGTATGTCCATTAGTCAAGGTATGTCCATTAGTCAAAGGTATGTCCATTAGTCAAGGTATGTCCATTAGTCAAGGTATGTCCATTAGTCAAGGTATGTCCATTAGTCAAGGTATGTCCATTAGTCAAGGTATGTCCATTAGTCAAGGTATGTCCATTGTCAAGGTATGTCCATTAGTCAAGGTATGTCCATTGTCAAGGTATGTCCATTAGTCAAGGTATGTCCATTAGTCAAGGTATGTCCATTAGTCAAGGTATGTCCATTAGTCAAGGTATGTCCATTAGTCAAGGTATGTCCATTAGTCAAGGTATGTCCATTAGTCAAGGTATGTCCATTAGTCAAGGTATGTCCATTAGTCAAGGTATGTCCATTAGTCAAGGTATGTCCATTAGTCAAGGTATGTCCATTAGTCAAGGTATGTCCATTAGTCAAGGTATGTCCATTAGTCAAGGTATGTCCATTGTCAAGGTATGTCCATTAGTCAAGGTATGTCCATTGTCAAGGTATGTCCATTAGTCAAGGTATGTCCATTGTCAAGGTATGTCCATTAGTCAAGGTATGTCCATTAGTCAAGGTATGTCCATTAGTCAAGGTATGTCCATTAGTCAAGGTATGTCCATTAGTCAAGGTATGTCCATTAGTCAAAGGTATGTCCATTAGTCAAGGTATGTCCATTAGTCAAGGTATGTCCATTAGTCAAAGGTATGTCCATTAGTCAAGGTATGTCCATTAGTCAAGGTATGTCCATTGTCAAGGTATGTCCATTAGTCAAGGTATGTCCATTAGTCAAGGTATGTCCATTAGTCAAGGTATGTCCATTGTCAAGGTATGTCCATTAGTCAAGGTATGTCCATTAGTCAAGGTATGTCCATTAGTCAAGGTATGTCCATTGTCAAGGTACGTCCATTAGTCAAGGTATGTCCATTAGTCAAGGTATGTCCATTAGTCAAGGTATGTCCATTAGTCAAGGTATGTCCATTAGTCAAGGTATGTCCATTAGTCAAAGGTACGTCCATTAGTCAAGGTATGTCCATTAGTCAAGGTATGTCCATTGTCAAGGTATGTCCATTAGTCAAAGGTACGTCCATTAGTCAAGGTATGTCCATTAGTCAAGGTATGTCCATTAGTCAAAGGTACGTCCATTAGTCAAGGTATGTCCATTAGTCAAGGTATGTCCATTAGTCAAAGGTACGTCCATTAGTCAAGGTATGTCCATTAGTCAAGGTATGTCCATTGTCAAGGTATGTCCATTAGTCAAAGGTACGTCCATTAGTCAAGGTATGTCCATTAGTCAAGGTATGTCCATTAGTCAAAGGTACGTCCATTAGTCAAGGTATGTCCATTAGTCAAGGTATGTCCATTGTCAAGGTATGTCCATTGTCAAGGTATGTCCATTAGTCAAAGGTACACAATTGTACCCTTACAGTTTGATCCTCTAGAGAGCCAATTGTGTCATGCTACAATTTCATAACCAACCCACTGAATCAAACTTGCTGACTCCACACCAAGGGACACACAACGTGTTTTCAACGTCGCGGTTACTGCATCCTCTCAAGTAAATTGCCCAGAGGCATCCAACTGACAGTTCCGAGCCAGCCAATCACGTGAGGCCGCCACCTGGGAGTTAGGAGGACGCTATCATCTGATTGGTTTGTTGTCATCCACCTGTCACGGTGGTAACATCATATGTCAAGGGGCTCCTATTCCGGCTCATAGTAATGACATTACTGGACTCACATGCGCACACACACACACGCATGCACGCTCGCACACACACTATCTCTTGCTCTCTATCTTACACAAAAACACAAACACACAAACACACTTTTCCATCAAGCTAATCAAAACACTTGAGAAGGGAAGGCAAAAGGCACAGAGGGGGAGGAGAGGAGGGATAATGGTGTTGTAGCTACCACAGAGGGGGAGGAGAGGAGAGATAATGGTGTTGTAGCTACCACAGAGGGGGAGGAGAGCAGGGATAATGGTGTTGTAGCTACCACAGAGGGGGAGGAGAGGGAGGATAATGGTGTTGTAGCTACCACAGAGGGGGAGGAGATGAGGGATAATGGTGTTGTAGCGACCACATAGGGGGAGGAGAGGAGGGATAATGATGTTGTAGCTACCACAGAGGGGGAGGAGAGGAGGGATAATGGTGTTGTAGCTACCACAGAGGGGGAGGAGAGCAGGGATAATGATGTTGTAGCTACCACAGAGGGGGAGGAGAGGAGGCAAAATGATGTTGTAGCTACCACAGAGGGGGAGGAGAGCAGGGATAATGATGTTGTAGCTACCACAGAGGAGGAGGAGAGAAGGCAAAATGATGTTGTAGCTACCACAGAGGGGGAGAAGAGCAGGGATAATGATGTTGTAGCTACCACAGAGGGAGAGGAGAGCAGGGATAATGATGTCGTAGCTACCACAGAGGGGGAGGAGAGGAGGCATAATGATGTTGTAGCTACCACAGAGGGGGAGGAGAGGAGGCAAAATGATGTTGTAGCTACCAAAGAGGGGGAGGAGAGCAGGGATAATGATGTTGTAGCTACCACAGAGGGGGAGGAGAGGAGGCAAAATGATGTTGTAGCTACCACAGAGGGGGAGGAGAGCAGGGATACTCACCTGACTTACATACACCTTCCCCTTCATTCAGACACCTTCCCCTACAGACACCTTCCCCTACAGACAGACACCTTCCCCTACAGACAGACACCTTCCCCTACAGACATACACCTTCCCCTACAGACAGACACCTTCCCCTACAGACACACACCTTCCCCTACAGACATACACCTTCCCCTACAGACACACACCTTACCCTACAGACATACACCTTCCCCTACAGACATACACCTTCCCTTACAGACACACACCTTCCCCTACAGACACCTACAGACACACACCTTCCCCTTCAGACATACACCTTCCCCTACAGACACACACCTTCCCCTACAGACACACACCTTCCCCTACAGACATACATCTTCCCCTACAGACACCTACAGACACACACCTTCCCCTACAGACATACACCTTCCCCTATAGACATACACCTTACCCTACAGACATACACCTTCCCCTACAGACATACACCTTCCCCTACAGACATACATCTTCCCCTACAGACACCTACAGACAGACACCTCCCACTACAGACACCTTCCCCTACAGACACCTTCGCCTACACACACCTTCCCCTACAGACATCTTCACCTACAGACACACACCTTCCCCTTCAAACATACACCTTCCCCTACAGACACCTTCCCTACAGACACCTTCCTCTACAGACGCCTTCCCCTACAGACAGACACCTTCCCCTACAGACACACACCTTCCCCTTCAGACAGACACCTTCCCCTACAGACACACACCTTCCCCTACAGACAGAAACCTTCCCCTACAGACACCTTCCCTACAGACACCTTCCCCTACAGACACACACCTTCCTCTACAGACACACACCTTCCTCTACAGACACACACCTTCCCCTACAGACATACACCTTCCCCTACAGACACCTTCCTCTACAGACACACACCTTCCTCTACAGACACACACCTTCCCCTTCAAACATACACCTTCCCCTACAGACATCTTCACCTACAGACACATTTCCCTACAGATAGACACCTTCCCCTACAGACACACACCTTCCCCTTCAGACACACACCTTCCCCTACAGACACACACCTTCCCCTACAGACACCTTCCTCTACAGACACCTTCCTCTACATACACCTTCCCCTACAGGCAGACACCATCCCCTACAGACACACACCTTCCTCTACAGACACACACCTTCCTCTACAGACACACACCTTCCCCTTCCGACAGACACATTTCCCTACAGATAGACGCCTTCCCCTACAGACACACACCTTCCCCTTCAGACAGACACCTTCCCCTTCAGACACCTACAGACAGACACCTTCCCCTTACAGACACCTACAGACAGACACCTACAGACACACACCTTCCCCTACAGACAGACACCTTCCCCTACAGACACACACCTTCCCCTTCAGACAGACACCTTCCCCTTCAGACACCTACAGACAGACACCTTCCCCTTACAGACACCTACAGACAGACACCTACAGACACACACCTTCCCCTACAGACATACACCTTCCCCTACAGACAGACACCTTCCCCTTCAGACAGACACCTTCCCCTTCAGACACCTACAGACACACACCTACAGACACACACCTTCCCCTTCAGACAGACACCTTCCCCTACAGACAGACACCTTCCCCTACAGACAGACACCTTCCCCTTACAGACACCTTCCCTACAGACACCTTCCCCTACAGACACCTTCCCCTACAGACAGACACCTTCCCCTACAGACAGACACCTTCCCCTTACAGACACCTACAGACAGACACCTACAGACACACACCTTCCCCTTCAGACAGACACCTTCCCCTTCAGACACCTACAGACAGACACCTACAGACACACACCTTCCCCTACAGACAGACACCTTCCCCTTCCGACAGACACCTTCCCCTACAGACACCTTCCACAACAGACACACACCTTCCCCTTCAGACTCACACCTTCCCCTACAGACATACACCTTCCCCTACAGACAGAAACCTTCCCCTTCCTACAGACACCTTCCCCTACAGACAGAAACCTTCCCCTTCCTACAGACACCTTCCCCTACAGACAGAAACCTTCCCCTTCCTACAGACACCTTCCCCTACAGACAGAAACCTTCCCCTTCCTACAGACACCTTCCCCTACAGACACCTTCCTCTACAGACACACACCTTCCCTTACAGACACACACCTTCCCCTACAGACAGACACCTACAGACAGACACCTTCTCCTACAGACAGACACCTCCCCCTACAGACAGACACCTTCTCCTACAGACAGACACCTTCCCCTTACAGACAGACACCTTCTCCTACAGACAGACACCTTCCCCTTACAGACACCTACAGACAGACACCTTCTCCTACAGACAGACACCTCCCCCTACAGACAGACACCTTCTCCTACAGACAGACACCTTCTCCTACAGACAGACACCTTCCCCTTACAGACACCTACAGACAGACACCTTCTCCTACAGACAGACACCTCCCCCTACAGACAGACACCTTCTCCTACAGACAGACACCTCCCCCTACAGACAGACACCTTCTCCTACAGACAGACACCTTCTCCTACAGACAGACACCTTCCCCTTACAGACACCTACAGACAGACACCTTCTCCTACAGACAGACACCTCCCCTACAGACAGACACCTTCTCCTACAGACAGACACCTCCCCTA
>NW_027014519.1:0-45000 GCF_036934945.1 Oncorhynchus masou masou | reverse complement strand
AGAGGAGATGTAAAGGAGAGGAGATCTCAAGGAGAGGAGAGGGAGAGGAGATCTCAAGGAGAGGAGAGGGAGAGGAGATCTCAAGGAGAGGAGAGGGAGAGGAGATCTAAAGGAGAGGAGAGGGAGAGGAGATCTAAAGGAGAGGAGAGGGAGAGTAGATCTAAAGGAGAGGAGAGGGAGAGGAGATCTAAAGGAGAGGAGAGGGAGAGGAGATCTCAAGGAGAGGAGAGGGAGAGGAGATCTCAAGGAGAGGAGAGGGAGAGGAGATCTAAAGGAGAGGAGAGGGAGAGGAGATCTCAAGGAGAGGCGAGGGAGAGGAGATCTCAAGGAGAGGAGAGGGAGAGGAGATCTAAAGGTGAGGAGAGGGAGAGGAGATCTCAAGGAGAGGAGAGGGAGAGGAGATCTCAAGGAGAGGAGAGGGAGAGGAGATCTCAAGGAGAGGAGAGGGAGTGTAGATGTAAAGGAGAGGAGAGGGAGAGGAGATCTCAAGGAGAGGAGAGGGAGAGGAGATCTAAAGGAGAGGAGAGGAAGAGGAGATCTAAAGGAGAGGAGAGGGAGAGGAGATTTAAAAGAGAGGAGATTTAAAGGAGAGCAGATTTAAAGGAGAGGAGAGGGAGAGGATATCTCAAGGAGAGGAGGGGAAGAGGAGATGTAAAGGAGAGGAGAGGGAGAGGAGATCTAAAGGAGAGGAGAGGGAGAGGAGATCTCAAGGAGAGGAGAGGGAGAGGAGATGTAAAGGAGAGGAGAGGGAGAGGAGATCTAAAGGAGAGGAGATCTAAAGGAGGGGAGAGGAAGAGGAGGTTTAAATAAGAGGAGAGGGAGAGGAGATTTAGAGGAGAGGAAGAGGAGAGGTGGAGAGGAGATTTAAAGGAGAGGACAGGGAGAGGACAGGAGAGGAGATTAAAGGAGAGGAGATTTAAAGGAGAGGAGTTAAGATTTAAAGGAGAGTAGAAGGAGAGGAGATTTAAAGGAGAAGAGATTTAAAGGAGAGGAGAGTGAGAGGAGATTTAAAGGAGAGGAGAGGAAGTTTAGATGAGAGGAGAGGGAGAGGAGATTTAGAGGAGAGGAAGAGTAGAGTTGGAAAGGAGATTTAAAGGAGATGAGAGGACAGGAGAGGAGAGGATATTTAAAGGAGAGGGAGAGGAGATTTAAAGGAGAGGAATTTAGATTTAAAGGAGAGGAAGAGGAGAGTTGAAGGAGAGGAGATTGAAAGGAGGGGAGAGGGAGAGGAGATTTAACAGAGAGGGGAAGAGAATTAAAGGAGAGGAGAGGACGACGAGTTAAAGGGGATTTAAAGGAGAGGAGATTTAAAGGAGAGGGAGTGGAGAGGGGGAGGAAATGTAATGGAGAGGGAGAGGAAATGTAATGGAGAGGAGAGGGAGAGGGAATTTAATGGAGAGGAGAGGGAGAGTTGTTTCCCTGCGACTTACAGCTGTAATCGCAGCAAAAGGTGGCGCTACAAAGTATTAACTTAAGGGGGCTGAATAATTTTGCACGCCCAATGTTTCAGTTTTTGATTTGTTAAAAAAGTTTGAAATATCCAATAAATGTCGTTCCACTTCATGATTGTGTCCCACTTGTTGTTGATTCTTCACAAAAAAATACAGTTTTATATCTTTATGTTTGAAGCCTGAAAAAGGTCGCAAAGTTCAAGGGGGCCGAATACTTTCGCAAGGCACTGTATGTGTGTTTAAGCTCTCGTGCGTGTGTGTGTGTGTGTGTGTGTGTGTGTGTGTGTGTGTGTGTGTGTGTGTGTGTGTGTGTGTGTGTGTGTGTGTGTGTGTGTGTGTGTGTGTGTGTGTGTGTGTGTGTGTGTGTGTGTGTGTGTGCGTGCGTGCGTGTGAGTGTGAGTGTGTGTATATGTGTCTGTATACGTGTGTCTTCACCTCTGTTCTACATGGTGTGTTCATGTCACTGTAGTTTTGTAGCCTGTGTTTTGGAACAGGAGACAACATCCTCTGGCCTGTGTGTATGAACAGAGAGTCTGACAACATCCTCTGGCCTGTGTGTATGAACAGAGAGTCTGACAACATCCTCTGGCCTGTGTGTATGAACAGAGAGTCTGCCAACATCCTCTGGCCTGTGTGTATGAACAGAGAGTCTGCCAACATCCTCTGGCCTGTGTGTATGAACAGAGAGTCTGCCAACATCCTCTGGCCTGTGTGTATGAACAGAGAGTCTGCCAACATCCTCTGGCCTGTGTGTATGAACAGAGAGTCTGCCAACATCCTCTGGCCTGTGTGTATGAACAGAGAGTCTGCCAACATCCTCTGGCCTGTGTGTATGAACAGAGAGTCTGCCAACATCCTCTGGCCTGTGTGTATGAACAGAGAGTCTGACAACATCCTCTGGCCTGTGTGTATGAACAGAGAGTCTGCCAACATCCTCTGGCCTGTGTGTATGAACAGAGAGTCTGCCAACATCCTCTGGCCTGTGTGTATGAACAGAGAGTCTGCCAACATCCTCTGGCCTGTGTGTATGAACAGAGAGTCTGCCAACATCCTCTGGCCTGTGTGTATGAACAGAGAGTCTGCCAACATCCTCTGGCCTGTGAA
This sequence comes from Oncorhynchus masou masou, assembly GCF_036934945.1. NCBI lineage: Eukaryota > Metazoa > Chordata > Actinopteri > Salmoniformes > Salmonidae > Oncorhynchus > Oncorhynchus masou. Next base: position 42,445 of record NW_027014519.1, on the reverse strand, counting down.
CAGAGAGTCTGCCAACATCCTCTGTATGAACAGAGAGTCTGACAACATCCTCTGGCCTGTGTGTATGAACAGAGAGTCTGACAACATCCTCTGGCCTGTGTGTATGAACAGAGAGTCTGCCAACAGACGATGGGCTGGAACCTGAAAGAAGGCTATTCAAGGAGGGCAGAAACCTTGTAGTCAACATCCGTTAGCAACAACTGCTGTGTGCGTGAGGGTAGATCTTTACTCAACCAACACTGTTGCCTGTAAGGCTTAACAGAAACACACACACAGAAGCACACACACACACACACACACACACACACACACACAACAGCACATATAAATATACTGCTTATAGTTGTTTACTGGGGAGGAAGGGAATACCTCAGACTGTGTGTGTGTGTGTGTGTGTGTGTGTGTGTGTGTGTGCACGTGTGCGTGTGTGTGTGTGTGTGTGCGTGTGCGTGTGCGTGTGCGTGTGTGTGTGTGTGTGTGCGTGTGTGTGTAAGAGAGACGTGGGAGTGACAGGGTATAGGTGAACACTACTCAACTCCTCGGGGTGAGATTTACTTTTGAAACTCATTCTCAGGTCCCGGTTCGTCTAAGATAAGAAAGGAGGACTGCAGGGGAGAAAGAGTAGGAAGAGAGAGAGGAGGAGGGAAGAGGAGAAAGAGTAGGGAGAGAGAGAGTAGGACTGCAGGGGAGAAAGAGTATGGAGAGAGAGAGGAGGAGAGAAGGGGAGAAAGAGTAGGGAGAGAGAGAGGAGGAGGAGGGAAGGGGAGAAAGAGTAGGGAGAGAGAGAGTAGGACTGCAGGGGAGAAAGAGTAGGAAGAGAGAGAGGAGGAGGGAAGGGGAGAAAGAGTAGGGAGAGAGAGAGTAGGACTGCAGGGGAGAAAGAGTATGGAGAGAGAGAGGAGGAGGGAAGGGGAGAAAGAGTAGGGAGAGAGAGAGTAGGACTGCAGGGGAGAAAGAGTATGGAGAGAGAGAGGAGGAGAGAAGGGGAGAAAGAGTAGGGAGAGAGAGAGGAGGAGGGAAGGGGAGAAAGAGTAGGGAGAGAGAGAGGAGGAGGGAAGGGGAGAAAGAGTAGGGAGAGAGAGAGGAGGAGGGAAGGGGAGAAAGAGTAGGGAGAGAGAGAGGAGGAGGGAAGGGGAGAAAGAGTAGGGAGAGAGAGAGGAGTAGGGAAGGGGAGAGAGGGCGTGTGCCTGCCTTTCAGAATACGACCATGTTTTTGGAAAGCGTCACCGGAGGGGTGAAACATTGAGCGAACCGTAAGAGCTTGGAATTGATTTTCTCAGAATGCCTTGTGTCACACAGGTCTCTTTTAACCACCAGGAAAATACATGAGTCTCTCTCTCTCTCTCTCTCTCTCCCTTGCTCGCTCTCTCTCTCTCTCACTCTCTCACTCTCTCTCTTTCTCTCTGAGTCTTTGTTTTGAAATAGCAGGTGCTGCGTGCTACACACACTCACGGATTGTTCTCGCTCCCACTCAGAGCGCTTAAAGTCAGAAAGTCAAGCGTTTTTATGGGAAAAGCTTGACTTGCTGAGTCAATTTACCTGAACTCCCTCTACTCAGAACAGAAAGTAGAGGGTGACTCAAAGTGATTTCTGACAGGGAACCTTACTATACAGGAGGCTTTAAGACCTTTCACATTGACAGGGTTGAGCACAGCTGCATGTACCGCTTCCAACACATTCTTATGACTTTGCTGTAAGTGAGCACTCAAAGTGGACATTAGTATGCTTTCGTATGTTTTCTCCATAAATGATTATTTATTAGGATTTTCTCCTTTCAGAACGAGGTCCCAGGTCTTTTTTGAGTGCCCTAGCTATCCACCCAAAGGGCATGGATTTACCAGAGAAGGTCAAAGTGGCCATTCAGGAGAGGGCGGAGTGAACACACCAGCCAATAAACCGTCACGGCAGTGTGAGTTACTACCCAGTTTGGGCCAATCGTAAATCAGATCAATCATAAATCAGATCAGTGTAATGCAAGGTTCTGACGGGCTGGGTTGGGCCGTGCCGAGCAGCTTCTCGTTCAATTTGCCCGAAGTCCTGCACACGTTTTATGACGGGAGAATCAGAGCACTAAATGAACAGAGGGGATAGGACCCGTAAACCCGTAAACCTAAGAAGAGAGGGAGAAAGAGAGAGATGAGGAAGAGGATGAGAGGAGAGGTGGTGAAAGACAGGAGTTTGATGTGAGGAGTGATGACAGGACAATAGAAGACAGGAAGGAGTGAATCAGCAACATGACTTGTACTGTATGAGTCTGAGTGATAGAGAGAGAAAACACCATTACATCACATTACAACACTGTGTGTTTGAGAGGGAGAGACTGTGTTCATATGGAAGACAGTACCGTTATACCAGGCCCATCTGTGTGTTAGAGAGACAGTACCGTTGTACCAGACCCATCTGTGTGTCAGAGAGACAGTACCGTTATACCATGCCCATCCGTGTGTCAGAGAGACAGTACCGTTGTACCAGGCCCATCTGTGTGTTAGAGAGACAGTACCGTTGTACCAGACCCATCTGTGTGTCAGAGAGACAGTACCGTTGTACCAGGCCCATCTGTGTGTTAGAGAGACAGTACCGTTGTACCAGACCCATCTGTGTGTCAGAGAGACAGTACCGTTGTACCAGGCCCATCTGTGTGTCAGAGAGACAGTACCGTTGTACCAGGCCCATCTGTGTGTTAGAGAGACAGTACCGTTGTACCAGACCCATCTGTGTGTCAGAGAGACAGTACCGTTGTACCATGCCCATCTGTGTGTCAGAGAGACAGTACCGTTATACCATGCCCATCCGTGTGTCAGAGAGACAGTACCGTTGTACCAGACCCATCTGTGTGTCAGAGAGACAGTACCGTTGTACCAGACCCATCTGTGTGTTAGAGAGACAGTACCGTTGTACCAGACCCATCTGTGTGTCAGAGAGACAGTACCGTTGTACCAGACCCATCTGTGTGTTAGAGAGACAGTACCGTTGTACCATGCCCATCCTTGTGTCAGAGAGACAGCAGTGTTGTACCATGCCCATCCGTGTGTCAGAGAGACAGTACCGTTGTACCATGCCCATCCGTGTGTCAGAGAGACAGTACCGTTGTACCATGCCCATCCGTGTGTCAGAGAGACAGTACCGTTGTACCAGACCCATCTGTGTGTCAGAGAGACAGTACCGTTGTACCAGACCCATCTGTGTGTTAGAGAGACAGTACCGTTGTACCAGACCCATCTGTGTGTCAGAGAGACAGTACCGTTGTACCAGACCCATCTGTGTGTTAGAGAGACAGTACCGTTGTACCATGCCCATCCTTGTGTCAGAGAGACAGCAGTGTTGTACCATGCCCATCCGTGTGTCAGAGAGACAGTACCGTTGTACCATGCCCATCCGTGTGTCAGAGAGACAGTACCGTTGTACCATGCCCATCCGTGTGTCAGAGAGACAGTACCGTTATACCATGCCCATCTGTGTGTCAGAGAGACAGTACCGTTGTACCAGGCCCATCCGTGTGTCAGCGAGACAGTACCATGCCCATCCATGTTTTAGAGAGACAGTACCTTTGTACCATGCCCATCCGTGTGTTAGAGAGACAGTACCGTTGTACCAGGCCCATCCGTGTGTCAGCGAGATAGTACCATGCCCATCCGTGTGTCAGAGAGACAGTACCGTTGTACCATGCCCATCCGTGTGTTAGAGAGACAGTACCGTTGTACCATGCCCATCTGTGTGTCAGAGAGACAGTACCGTTGTACCAGGCCCATCTGTGTGTCAGAGAGACAGTACCGTTGTACCATGCCCATCCGTGTGTTAGAGTTCATCCATGTTAGAGACTGAGTGTGTTGGCCCTCTGAGAACCCCACTCCCCGTGTGTAAATGTGTGTCTACCTCAGCAGCTTGTGTGAGCTTTTGTGTGCTTGCGTGTGTGCGTGCTTGCGTGTAAGTGTGCGTGTGTAAGTGTGTGTCTGTGTGTGTGCGTGGGTACATGTGTGTGTTAGAGTGTTTGTGTGTGTGAGTTGGGTAATGAAGGGAGTGGATGATCCTCTGTGCTTCATGGGAGGAATGGCCTGATAGATGATCTTTATCTGGAGCCCTGGGGGATTTAGACTTCAGCAGCTAGAATACAACACTCCACTAATCCACCTATACTGCCCTGCTCTACCCTGCCCTGCTCTATCCTGCTCTGCTCTACCCTGCCCTGCTCTACCCTGTCCTGCTCTACCCTGCCCTGCTCTATCCTGCCCTGCTCTACCCTGCCCTATAATATCATGCCCTGCTCTACCCTGCCCTGCTCTATCCTGCCCTGCTCTACCCTGCCCTGTAATATCCTGCCCTGCTCTATCCTGCCCTGCTCTATCCTGCCCTGCTCTACCCTGCCCTGTAATATCCTGCCCTGCTCTACCCTGCCCTGCTCTATCCTGCCCTGCTCTACCCTGCCCTGTAATATCCTGCCCTGCTCTATCCTGCCCTGCTCTATCCTGCCCTGCTCTATCCTGCCCTGCTCTATCCTGCCCTGCTCTACCCTGCCCTGTAATATCCTGCCCTGCTCTACCCTGCCCTGCTCTATCCTGCCCTGCTCTACCCTGCCCTGGAATATCCTGCCCTGCTCTATCCTGCCCTGCTCTACCCTGCCCTGTAATATCCTGCCCTGCTCTATCCTGCCCTGCTCTACCCTGCCCTGCTCTACCCTGCCCTGCTCTGCTCTATCCTGCTCTGCTCTACCCTGACATGCTCTATCCTGCCCTGCTCTACCCTGCCCTGCTCTATCCTGCCCTGCCTATCCTGACATGCTCTACCCTGCCCTGCTCTATCCTGCCCTGCCTATCCTGACATGCTCTACCCTGCCCTGCTCTACCCTGCCCTGCTCTATCCTGCCCTGCTCTATCTTGCCCTGCCTATCCTGACATGCTCTATCCTGACATGCTCTATCCTGACATGCTCTATCCTGCCCTGCTATATCCTGACATGCTCTATCCTGCCCTGCTCTACCCTGACATGCTCTATCCTGCCCTACTCTACCCTGCCCTGCTATATCCTGCCCTGCTATATCCTGACATGCTCTATCCCGCCCTGCTCTATCCCGCCCTGCTCTACCTTTCCCTGCTCTACCCTGCTCTGCTCTACCCTGCTCTGCTCTACCCTGCCCTGCTCTACCCTGCCCTGCTCTACCCTGACATGCTCTACCCTGCCCTGCTCTATCCTGCCCTGCTCTACCCTGCCCTGCTCTATCCTGCCCTGCTCTACCCTGCCCTGTAATATCCTGACATGCTCTATCCTGCCCTGCTCTACCCTGACATGCTCTATCCTGCCCTACTCTACCCTGCCCTGCTATATCCTGCCCTGCTATATCCTGACATGCTCTATCCCGCCCTGCTCTATCCCGCCCTGCTCTACTTTTCCCTGCTCTACCCTGCTCTGCTCTACCCTGCTCTGCTCTACCCTGCCCTGCTCTACCCTGCCCTGCTCTACCCTGACATGCTCTACCCTGCCCTGCTCTATCCTGCCCTGCTCTACCCTGCCCTGCTCTATCCTGCCCTGCTCTACCCTGCCCTGTAATATCCTGCCCTGCTCTATCCTGCCCTGCTCTACCCTGCCCTGTAATATCCTGCCCTGCTCTATCCTGCCCTGCTCTATCCTGCCCTGCCTATCCTGACATGCTCTACCCTGACATGCTCTATCCTGCCCTGCCTATCCTGCCCTGCTCTACCCTGCCCTGCTCTATCCTGCCCTGCTCTATCTTGCCCTGCCTATCCTGACATGCTCTATCCTGACATGCTCTATCCTGACATGCTCTATCCTGCCCTGCTATATCCTGTCATGCTCTATCCCGCCCTGCTCTATCCTGCCCTGCTCTACCCTGCCCTGCTCTATCCTGCCCTGCTCTACCCTGCCCTGTAATATCCTGCCCTGCTCTATCCTGCCCTGCTCTACCCTGCCCTGTAATATCCTGCCCTGCTCTATCCTGCCCTGCTCTATCCTGCCCTGCCTATCTTGACATGCTCTACCCTGCCCTGCTCTATCCTGCCCTGCCTATCCTGACATGCTCTACCCTGCCCTGCTCTACCCTGCCCTGCTCTACCCTGCCCTGCTCTATCCTGCTCTGCTCTACCCTGACATGCTCTATCCTGACCTGCTCTTCCCTGCCCTGCTCTATCCTGCCCTGCCTATCCTGACATGCTCTACCCTGACATGCTCTATCCTGACCTGCTCTACCCTGCCCTGCTCTACCCTGCCCTGCTCTATCCTGCCCTGCTCTATCTTGCCCTGCCTATCCTGACATGCTCTATCCTGACATGCTCTATCCTGACATGCTCTATCCTGCCCTGTTATATCCTGCCCTGCTATATCCTGACATGCTCTATCCTGCCCTGCTCTACCCTGACATGCTCTATCCTGCCCTACTCTACCCTGCCCTGCTATATCCTGCCTTGCTATATCCTGACATGCTCTATCCCGCCCTGCTCTATCCTGCCCTGCTCTACCTTGCCCTGCTCTATCCTGCCCTGCTCTACCCTGCTCTGCTCTACCCTGCCCTGCTCTACCCTGACATGCTCTACCCTGCCCTGCTCTACCCTGCCCTGCTCTACCCTGCACTATCCTGCTCTGCTCTACCCTGACATTCTCTACCCTGCCCTGCTCTACCCTGCCCTGCTCTATCCTGCCCTGCCTATCTTGACATGCTCTACCCTGCCCTGCTCTATCCTGCCCTGCCTATCCTGACATGCTCTACCCTGCCCTGCTCTACCCTGCCCTGCTCTATCCTGCCCTGCCTATCCTGACATGCTCTATCCTGACATGCTCTATCCTGACATGCTCTATCCTGCCCTGCTATATCCTGCCCTGCTATATCCTGCCCTGCTATATCCTGACATGCTCTATCCTGCCCTGCTCTATCCTGCCCTGCTCTACCTTGCCCTGCTCTATCCTGCTCTGCTCTACCCTGCTCTGCTCTACCCTGCCCTACTCTACCCTGCCCTGCTATATCCTGACATGCTCTACCCTGCCCTGCCAAATCCTGCCCTGCTATACCCTGCTCTGATCTACCCTGCCCTAGTCTACCCTGCCCTGCTATGTTCTGACATGCTCTATCCTGCCCTGCTCTATCCTGACATGCTCTATTCTGCCCTGCTCTACCCTGCCCTGCTCTTTCCTGACATGCTCTATCCTGACATGCTCTACCCTGCCCTGCTCTATCCTGACATGCTCTACCCTGCCCTGCTCTACCCTGCCCTGCTCTATCCTGACATGCTCTATCCTGCCCTGCTCTACCCTGCCCTGCTCTATCCTGACATGCTCCATCCTGCCCTGCTCTACCCTGACATGCTCTACCCTGCCCTGCTCTACCCTGACATGCTCTATCCTGCCCTGCTCTACCCTGCCCTGCTCTACCCTGACATGCTCTATCCTGCCCTGCTCTACCCTGCTCTGGTCTACCCTGACATGCTCTATCCTGCCCTGCTCTACCCTGCCCTGCTCTATCCTGCCCTGCCTATCCTGACATGCTCTACCCTGCCCTGCTCTACCCTGCCCTGCTCTACCCTGCCCTGCTCTATCCTGCCCTGCTCTACCCTGCCCTGCTCTATCCTGCCCTGCCTATCCTGACATGCTCTACCCTGCCCTGCTCTACCCTGCCCTGCTCTATCCTGCCCTGCTCTATCCTGCCCTGCCTATCCTGACATGCTCTATCCTGACATGCTCTATCCTGACATGCTCTATCCTGCCCTGCCCTACTCTACCCTTCCCCGCTCTACCCTTCCCTGCTCTATCCTGACATGCTCTACCCTGCTTTATAATTCTGTCTCTCTCTTTTGACCAATATGTCACACAAAGCTATAACTTGGGTATATATTTTCTCAGTTCATCTCACCTTCTCTCTCTTCTTTCATCCCTCTATCATTCCGTCTCTCACCATCCCGACTCTTCACTCTATCTCTCAATCTGTATCTAACACATAGTTACTGTCTCTCAGTCCGTCACTCACCCCATAGCTACTTTTTCTGCTGCCTCTCCCTCAGAGATCCTTTCTCCCTCTCTCCCTCAGAGACTCTGTCTGTCTCCCTCTCTCCCTCAGAGACCCTGTCTGTCTCCCTCTCTCCCTCAGAGACCCTGTCTGTCTCCTCTCTCCCTCAGAGACCCTGTCTGTCTCCTCTCTCCCTCAGAGACCCTGTCTGTCTCCCTCTCTCCCTCAGAGACCCTGTCTGTCTCCCTCTCTCCCTCAGAGACCCTGTCTGTCTCCCTCTCTCCCTCAGAGACCCTGTCTGTCTCCCTCTCTCCCTCAGAGATCCTTTCTCCCTCTCTCCCTCAGAGACCCTGTCTGTCTCCCTCTCTCCCTCAGAGATCCTTTCTCCCTCTCTCCCTCAGAGACCATGTCTGTCTCCCTCTCTCCCTCTCTGCCCTGCTCTACCCTGCTCTGCTCTACCGTGCCCTGCTCTACCCTGACATGCTCTACCCTGCCCTGCTCTACCCTGCCCTGCTCTACCCTGCACTATCCTGCTCTGCTCTACCCTGACATTCTCTACCCTGCCCTGCTCTACCCTGCCCTGCTCTATCCTGCCCTGCCTATCTTGACATGCTCTACCCTGCCCTGCTCTATCCTGCCCTGCCTATCCTGACATGCTCTACCCTGCCCTGCTCTACCCTGCCCTGCTCTATCCTGCCCTGCCTATCCTGACATGCTCTATCCTGACATGCTCTATCCTGACATGCTCTATCCTGCCCTGCTATATCCTGCCCTGCTATATCCTGCCCTGCTATATCCTGACATGCTCTATCCTGCCCTGCTCTATCCTGCCCTGCTCTACCTTGCCCTGCTCTATCCTGCTCTGCTCTACCCTGCTCTGCTCTACCCTGCCCTACTCTACCCTGCCCTGCTATATCCTGACATGCTCTACCCTGCCCTGCCAAATCCTGCCCTGCTATACCCTGCTCTGATCTACCCTGCCCTAGTCTACCCTGCCCTGCTATGTTCTGACATGCTCTATCCTGCCCTGCTCTATCCTGACATGCTCTATTCTGCCCTGCTCTACCCTGCCCTGCTCCATCCTGCCCTGCTCTACCCTGACATGCTCTACCCTGCCCTGCTCTACCCTGACATGCTCTATCCTGCCCTGCTCTACCCTGCCCTGCTCTACCCTGACATGCTCTATCCTGCCCTGCTCTACCCTGCTCTGGTCTACCCTGACATGCTCTATCCTGCCCTGCTCTACCCTGCCCTGCTCTATCCTGCCCTGCCTATCCTGACATGCTCTACCCTGCCCTGCTCTACCCTGCCCTGCTCTACCCTGCCCTGCTCTATCCTGCCCTGCTCTACCCTGCCCTGCTCTATCCTGCCCTGCCTATCCTGACATGCTCTACCCTGCCCTGCTCTACCCTGCCCTGCTCTATCCTGCCCTGCTCTATCCTGCCCTGCCTATCCTGACATGCTCTATCCTGACATGCTCTATCCTGACATGCTCTATCCTGCCCTGCCCTACTCTACCCTTCCCCGCTCTACCCTTCCCTGCTCTATCCTGACATGCTCTACCCTGCTTTATAATTCTGTCTCTCTCTTTTGACCAATATGTCACACAAAGCTATAACTTGGGTATATATTTTCTCAGTTCATCTCACCTTCTCTCTCTTCTTTCATCCCTCTATCATTCCGTCTCTCACCATCCCGACTCTTCACTCTATCTCTCAATCTGTATCTAACACATAGTTACTGTCTCTCAGTCCGTCACTCACCCCATAGCTACTTTTTCTGCTGCCTCTCCCTCAGAGATCCTTTCTCCCTCTCTCCCTCAGAGACTCTGTCTGTCTCCCTCTCTCCCTCAGAGACCCTGTCTGTCTCCCTCTCTCCCTCAGAGACCCTGTCTGTCTCCCTCTCTCCCTCAGAGACCCTGTCTGTCTCCCTCTCTCCCTCAGAGACCCTGTCTGTCTCCCTCTCTCCCTCAGAGACCCTGTCTGTCTCCCTCTCTCCCTCAGAGACCCTGTCTGTCTCCCTCTCTCCCTCAGAGATCCTTTCTCCCTCTCTCCCTCAGAGACCCTGTCTGTCTCCCTCTCTCCCTCAGAGATCCTTTCTCCCTCTCTCCCTCAGAGACCATGTCTGTCTCCCTCTCTCCCTCAGAGATCCTTTCTCCCTCTCTCCCTCAGAGACCCTGTCTGTCTCCCTCTCTCCCTCAGAGATCCTGTCTGTCTCCCTCTCTCCCTCAGAGACCCTGTCTGTCTCCCTCTCTCCCTCAGAGATCCTTTCTCCCTCTCTCCCTCAGAGACCCTGTCTGTCTCCCTCTCTCCCTCAGAGACCCTGTCTGTCTCCCTCTCTCCCTCAGAGACCCTGTCTGTCTTCCTCTCTCCCTCAGAGACCCTGTCTGTCTCCCTCTCTCCCTCAGAGACCATGTCTGTCTTCCTCTCTCCCTCAGAGACCCTGTCTGTCTCCCTCTCTCCCTCAGAGACCCTGTCTGTCTTCCTCTCTCCCTCAGAGACCCTGTCTGTCTCCCTCTCTCCCTCAGAGACCCTGTCTGTCTTCCTCTCTCCCTCAGAGACCCTGTCTGTCTCCCTCTCTCCCTCAGAGACCCTGTCTGTCTCCCTCTCTCCCTCAGAGACCCTGTCTGTCTTCCTCTCTCCCTCAGAGACCCTGTCTGTCTCCCTCTCTCCCTCAGAGACCCTGTCTGTCTCCCTCTCTCCCTCAGAGACCCTGTCTGTCTCCCTCTCTCCCTCAGAGACCCTGTCTGTCTTCCTCTCTCCCTCAGAGACCCTGTCTGTCTCCCTCTCTCCCTCAGAGACCCTGTCTGTCTCCCTCTCTCCCTCAGAGACCCTGTCTGTCTCCCTCTCTCCCTCAGAGACCCTGTCTGTCTCCCTCTCTCCCTCAGAGACCCTGTCTGTCTTCCTCTCTCCCTCAGAGATCCTTTCTCCCTCTCTCCCTCAGAGACCCTGTCTGTCTCCTCTCTCCCTCAGAGACCCTGTCTGTCTCCCTCTCTCCCTCAGAGACCCTGTCTGTCTCCCTCTCTCCCTCAGAGATCCTTTCTCCCTCTCTCCCTCAGAGACCCTGTCTGTCTCCCTCTCTCCCTCAGTGACCCTGTCTGTCTCCCTCTCTCCCTCAGAGACCCTGTCTGCCCCCCTCTCTCCCTCAGAGACCATGTCTGTCTCCCTCTCTCCCTCAGAGACCCTGTCTGTCTTCCTCTCTCCCTCAGAGACCCTGTCTGTCTCCCTCTCTCCCTCAGAGACCCTTTCTGTCTCCCTCTCTCCCTCAGAGACCCTGTCTGTCTCCCTCTCTCCCTCAGAGACCCTGTCTGTCTTCCTCTCTCCCTCAGAGACCCTGTCTGTCTCCCTCTCTCCCTCAGAGACCCTGTCTGTCTTCCTCTCTCCCTCAGAGACCCTGTCTGTCTCCCTCTCTCCCTCAGAGACCCTGTCTGTCTCCCTCTCTCCCTCAGAGACCCTGTCTGTCTCCCTCTCTCCCTCAGAGACCCTGTCTGTCTCCCTCTCTCCCTCAGAGACCCTGTCTGTCTCCCTCTCTCCCTCAGAGACCCTGTCTGTCTTCCTCTCTCCCTCAGAGACCCTGTCTGTCTCCCTCTCTCCCACTGTTACTACTGATCTAGTATTCTAGTTTTTAGAGTGTTTGCGTGTGCGTATGTGTGTGTGTTCTTGCAACCGTAACTGTGTGTGTTCATATGTACCCACATGCACGCAATTGTGTGTGCATGTGTATGTGTGTGTGCGCGCGCGTGTGTGTGTGTGTGTGTGTGTGTGTGTGTGTGTGTGTGTGTGTGTGTGTGTGTGTGTGTGTGTGTGTGTGTGTGTGTGTGTGTGTGTACATGCATGTGTGTGCACAGATGGCAGCAGAGAGGGCTTCGCTGTCCCTCAGGCTTGGGTAATTAAAATCCCTCATACCTTCCAATCGCATCAGTTTTGAATACACAACAGGGTAGAGGATAGTACTTAACTAGTAGTACATACTGTATCCTACATGTTGTTGTACTACCAGTGTAACTAGTAGTATATACTGTATCCTACATGTTGTTGTACTATCAGGGTGTCTCACCCTTTGATTAAAGCTTTTGATGCTATTTTCAACTTTTGATACTGTGTATCTTCCTTCAACTCGTTTGCAGTGTTTAAAACTGTGAATCTTCCATTTGTCTGCAGTGTTTGATACTGTGTATCTTCCTTCCATTTGTCTGCAGTGTTTGATACTGTGTATCTTCCATTCATCTGCAGTGTTTAAAACTGTGTATCTTCCATTTGTCTGCAGGGTTTGATACTGTGAATCTTCCATTTGTCTGCAGTGTTTGATACTGTGTATCTTCCTTCAACTCGTTTGCAGTGTTTGATACTGTGTATCTTCCTTCAACTCGTTTGCAGTGTTTGATACTGTATCTTCCTTCAACTCGTTTGCAGTGTTTGATACTGTGTATCTTCCTTCCATTTGTCTGCAGTGCTTGATACTGTGTATCTTCCATTTGTCTGCAGTGTTTGATACTGTGGAGCTTCCTTCAACTCGTTTGCAGTGCTTGATACTGTATATCTTCCATTCATCTGCAGTGTTTGATACTGTGTATCTTCCTTCCATTTGTCTGCAGTGCTTGATACTGTGTATCTTCCATTCCTCTGCAGTGTTTGATACTGTGTATCTTCCATTTGTCTGCAGTGTTTGATACTGTGTATCTTCCATTCGTCTGCAGTGTTTGATACTGTGTATCTTCCATTCGTCTGCAGTGTTTGAGACTGTGTATCTTCCATTTGTCTGCAGTGTTTGATACTGTGTATCTTCCATTTATCTGCAGTGCTTGATACTGTGTATCTTCCTTCAACTCGTTTGCAGTGTTTGATACTGTGTATCTTCCTTCAACTTGTTTGCAGTGTTTGATACTGTGTATCTTCCTTCCATTTGTCTGCAGTGCTTGATACTGTGTATCTTCCATTTGTCTGCAGTGCTTGATACTGTGTATCTTCCTTCCATTTGTCTGCAGTGTTTGATACTGTGTATCTTCCATTTGTCTGCAGTGTTTGATACTGTGTATCTTTCATTTGTCTGCAGTGTTTGATACTGTGTATCTTTCTTCCATTTGTCTGCAGTGTTTGATACTGTGTATCTTGCTTCCATTTGTCTGCAGTGCTTGATACTGTGTATCTTCCTTCCATTTGTCTGCAGTGCTTGATACTGTGTATCTTCCATTTGTCTGCAGTGCTTGATACTGTGTATCTTCCATTTGTCTGCAGTGTTTGATACTGTGTATCTTTCTTCCATTTGTCTGCAGTGTTTGATACTGTGTATCTTGCTTCCATTTGTCTGCAGTGCTTGATACTGTGTATCTTCCTTCCATTTGTCTGCAGTGCTTGATACTGTGTATCTTCCATTTGTCTGCAGTGCTTGATACTGTGTATCTTCCATTTGTCTGCAGTGTTTGATACTGTGTATCTTCCTTCAACTCGTTTGCAGTGCTTGATACTGTGTATCTTCCTTCAACTCGTTTGCAGTGTTTGATACTCTGTATCTTCCATTTGTCTGCAGTGTTTGATACTGTGTATCTTCCATTCATGTCTGCAGTGTTTGATACTGTGTATCTTCCTTCTATTTGTCTGCAGTGCTTGATACTGTGTATCTTCCATTTGTCTGCAGTGCTTGATACTGTGTATCTTCCTTCAACTCGTTTGCAGTGTTTGATACTGTGTATCTTCCAATTGTCTGCAGTGTTTGATACTGTGTATCTTCCATTTGTCTGCAGTGTTTGATACTGTGTATCTTCCATTTGTCTGCAGTGTTTGATACTGTGTATCTTCCTTCCATTTGTCTGCAGTGTTTGATACTGTGTATCTTTCTTCCATTTGTCTGCATTGTTTGATACTGTGTATCTTCCTTCCATTTGTCTGCAGTGTTTGATACTGTGTATCTTCCATTCATCTTCAGTGTTTGATACCGTGTATCTTCCATTTGTCTGCAGTGTTTGATACTGTGTATCTTCCTTCCATTTGTCTGCAGTGTTTGATACTGTGTATCTTCCATTTGTCTGCAGTGTTTGATACTGTGTATCTTCCATTTGTCTGCAGTGTTTGATACTGTGTATCTTCCATTCGTCTGCAGTGTTTGATACTGTGTGTCACTTCTTGGTCATTGTATTTTGTGTTTTCGTTATATATTTGGTTAGGCCAGGGTGTGACATGGGTTTATATATTGTATTTTCGTATTGGGGTTTGTAGTATTTGGGATTGCGGCTGAGTAGGGGTGTGTGTTGTATAGGTTTGGCTGCCTGAGGCGGTTGTCAATCAGAGTCAGGTGATTCTCGTTGTCTCTGATTGGGAACCGTATTTAGGTAGCCTGGTTTTCACTTTGTATTTCGTGGGTGATTGTTCCTGTCTCTGTGTTAGTGTTCACCAGATAGGCTGTAATAGGTTTCACGTTCCGTTTTGTTGTTTTGTATTTATTAGTTATTTCATGTATAGTTCCGTTATTTGTTTCATTAAAAACATGAGTAACCAACACGCTGCATTTCGGTCCGACTCTCTTTCGACAAACGAAGAACGTCGTTACACTGTGTATCTTCCATTTGTCTGCAGTGTTTGATACTGTGTATCTTCCATTTGTCTGCAGTGTTTGATACTGTGTATCTTCCATTTGTCTGCAGTGTTTGATACTGTGAATCTTCCTTCAACTCGTTTGCAGTGCTTGATACTGTGTATCTTCCATTTGTCTGCAATGTTTGATACTGTGTATCTTCCTTCAACTCGTTTGCAGTGATTGATACTGTGTATCTTCCATTCGTCTGCAGTGTTTGATACTGTGTATCTTCCATTTGTCTGCAGTGTTTGATACTGTACATCTTCCTTCCATTTGTCTGCAGTGCTTGATACTGTGTATCTTCCATTTGTCTGCAGTGCTTGATACTGTGTATCTTCCATTTGTCTGCAATGTTTGATACTGTGTATCTTCCTTCAACTCGTTTGCAGTGATTGATACTGTGTATCTTCCATTCGTCTGCAGTGTTTGATACTGTGTATCTTCCATTTGTCTGCAGTGTTTGATACTGTACATCTTCCTTCCATTTGTCTGCAGTGTTTGATACTGTGTATCTTCCATTTGTCTGCAGTGTTTGATACTGTGTATCTTCCATTCGTCTGCAGTGTTTGATACTGTGTATCTTCCATTTGTCTGCAGTGTTTGATACTGTACATCTTCCTTCCATTTGTCTGCAGTGTTTGATACTGTGTATCTTCCATTTGTCTGCAGTGTTTGATACTGTGTATCTTCCATTCGTCTGCAGTGTTTGATACTGTGTATCTTCCATTTGTCTGCAGTGTTTGATACTGTGTATCTTCCTTCCATTTGTCTGCAGTGTTTGATACTGTGTATCTTCCTTCCATTCATGTCTACTGTGAGTTTGTCGCAGAACAAAAGGTCTAAGCCTTTTAGCTAAAAATACCTTTCAAGCAAGTTTCTTTCTTGAAGTACTCCATGTGTCATCTGAAGTAAATAGACACACTCATTTACATTTAAATATGAAATATTGTGTATTTTATCTTAAAATGGTGGCTCATCAATGTTTCAGGAAATGTCACTCCTAAATAGATGTGAATCATAATTAATTTGCATAACAGATGGGGAAGGGTTAAACTTTGTGTCTCTTTCTCTCAAATTCTCTCTTCATCTCTTTCCCTGTCACACACACGCACACACACAGACACACACGCACACATGCACTCGCACACATGCACACACACACACACACACACACACACACACACACACACACACACACACACAAGCAAACACACACACACACACACACACACACACACACACACACACACACACACACACACACACACACACACACACACACACACACACACACACAAGCAAACACACACACACACACACACACACACACACACACACAAACAAACACACACACACACACACACAATCCCTCTCCCGCTCTCTCTCTCTTGGGGCTGAGTGGGGTAATAACGTGGAGACACCTCTGGCAGTCGTAATTAAAAAATGCATCTGCTCTAGTCGTCACATCTGGAGCAGGTGCCACCACATTGTCTCAAACCGCCTCACCATGGCAGACACAAAGCCTTGTCCCCTGCCTCGTGACTGGACTAGCAAACAGCAGCAAAGACAGGGACACACACCCTCAGCTGACTGGGCCACACACTGCTGTACAAACTCTGTGTACAGCAGAGGTGGGGTAGATGCTGTATAAACCCAGAGGTGATGTAGATGCTGTATAAACCCAGAGGTGATCTAGATGCTGTATAAACCCAGAGGTGGGGTAGATGCTGTATAAACTCAGAGGGGGGGTAGATGCTGTATAAACCCAGAGGTGATATAGACGCTGTATAAACCCAGAGGTGATCTAGATGCTGTATAAACCCAGAGGTGGGGTAGATGCTGTATAAACCCAGAGGTGAGGTAGATGCTGTATAAACTCAGAGGTGGGGTAGATGCTGTATAAACCCAAAGGTGAGGTAGATGCTGTATAAACCCAGAGGTGGGGTAGATGCTGTATAAACCCAGAGGTGATCTAGATGCTGTATAAACCCAGAGGTAATCTAGATGCTGTATAAACCCAGAGGTGGGGTAGATGCTGTATAAACCCAGAGGTAATCTAGATGCTGTATAAACCAAGAGGTGGGGTAGATGCTGTATGAACTCAGAGGTGGGGTAGATGCTGTATAAACCCAGAGGTGATCTAGATGCTGTATAAACCCAGAGGTAATCTAGATGCTGTATAAACCCAGAGGTGGGGTAGATGCTGTATAAACCCAGAGGTGGGGGTAAATGCTTTATAAACCCAGAGGTGGGGTAGATGCTGTATAAACTCAGAGGTGGGGTAGATGCTGTATAAACCCAGAGGTGAGGTAGATGCTGCATAAACCCAGAGGTGAGGTAGATGCTGCATAAACCCAGAGGTGGGGTAGATGCTGTATAAACCCAGAGGTGGGGTAGATGCTGTATAAACCCAGAGGTGATCTAGATGCTGTATAAACCCAGAGGTAATCTAGATGCTGTATAAACCCAGAGGTGGGGTAGATGCTGTATAAACCCAGAGGTAATCTAGATGCTGTATAAACCCAGAGGTGGGGTAGATGCTGTATAAACCCAGAGGTGGGGTAGATGCTGTATAAACCAGAGGTGATCAGATGGTGATCTAGATGCTGTATAAACCCAGAGGTGGGGTAGATGCTGTATAAACCCAGAGGTGGGGTAGATGCTGTATAAACCCAGAGGTGGGGGTAAATGCTTTATAAACCCAGAGGTGGGGTAGATGCTGTATAAACCCAGAGGTGGGGTAGATGCTGTATAAACCCAGAGGTGAGGTAGATGCTGCATAAACCCAGAGGTGGGGTAGATGCTGCATAAACCCAGAGGTGGGGTAGATGCTGTATAAACCCAGAGGTGGGGTAGATGCTGTATAAACCCAGAGGTGGGGTAGATGCTGTATAAACCCAGAGGTGGGGTAGATGCTGTATAAACCCAGAGGTGGGGTAGATGCTGTATAAACCCAGAGGTGGGGTAGATGCTGTATAAACCCAGAGGTGGGGTAGATGCTGTATAAACCCAGAGGTGGGGTAGATGCTGTATAAACCCAGAGGTGGGGTAGATGCTGTATAAACCCAGAGGTGAGGTAGATGCTGTATAAACTCAGAGGTGGGGTAGATGCTGTATAAACCCAGAGGTGGGGTAGATGCTGTATAAACCCAGAGGTGATCTAGATGCTGTATAAACTCAGAGGTGGGGTAGATGCTGTATTAACCCAGAGGTTATCTAGATGCTGTATAAACCCAGAGGTGATCTAGATGCTGTATAAACCCAGAGGTGGGGTAGATGCTGTATAAACTCAGAGGTGGGGTAGATGCTGTATAAACCCAGAGGTGAGGTAGATGCTGTATAAACTCAGAGGTGGGGTAGATGCTGTATAAACCCAAAGGTGAGGTAGATGCTGTATAACCCAGAGGTGGGGTAGATGCTGTATAAACCCAGAGGTGGGGTAGATGCTGTATAAACCCAGAGGTGGGGTAGATGCTGTATAAACCCAGAGGTGGGGTAGATGCTGTATAAACCCAGAGGTGGGGTAGATGCTGTATAAACCCAGAGGTGATCTAGATGCTGTATAAACCCAGAGGTAATCTAGATGCTGTATAAACCCAGAGGTGGGGTAGATGCTGTATAAACCCAGAGGTAATCTAGATGCTGTATAAACCCAGAGGTGAGGTTGATGCTGTATAAACCCAGAGGTGGGGTAGATGCTGTATAAACTCAGAGGTGGGGTAGATGCTGTATAAACCCAGAGGTGATCTAGATGCTGTATAAACCCAGAGGTAATATAGATGCTGTATAAACCCAGAGGTGGGGTAGATTCTGTATAAACCCAGAGGTGGGGGTAAATGCTTTATAAACCCAGAGGTGGGGTAGATGCTGTATAAACCCAGAGGTGAGGTAGATGCTGTATAAACCCAGAGGTGGCGTAGATGCTGTATAAACCCAGAGGTGGAGTATGATGCTGTATAAACCCAGAGGTGGGGTAGATGCTGTATAAACTCATAGGTGGTGTAGATGCTGTATAAACCCAGAGGGGGGGTAGATGCTGTATAAACCCAGAGGTGAGGTAGATGCTGTATAAACTCAGAGTTGGGGTAGATGCTGTATAATCCCAGAGGTGGGGTAGATGCTGTATAAACCCAGAGGTGAGGTAGATGCTGTATAAACCCAGAGGTGGGGTAGATGCTGTATAAACCCAGAGGTGATCTAGATGCTGTATAAACCCAGAGGTGATCTAGATGCTGTATAATCCCAGAGGTGGGGTAGATGCTGTATAAACCCAGAGGTGGGGTAGATGCTGTATAAACCCAGAGGTGGGGTAGATGCTGTATAAACCCAGAGGTGGGGTAGATGCTGTATAAACCCAGAGGTGGGGTAGGATACACTTTCATACTGTTACAATGAGCCTGTCCTCCAATATCTGGTCTTCAGAGCAGTGTGAAGCCTCTCGTCGTGGTTAGTTTGGTAGTAGTCTTAGATACAGTGGCTGTGGAAAGAGACTAGTTAGTTAGAACAGCAACATCTGTAATTTCAGGTCACGACTCTGCTCTGAAACATGTTTCAGTCATCCCCTGCTGTAAATTTCTCTGGAGTAGCAGCTTGTTTCATCCTAAACTCCCTGGTGATCAGCTCTCCATTAGAGCCTGTCACAGTCTAACACAACATGAAGCTGAGATCACACGTCAACTCATGAACACGGACACCAACACATCAACCTGCGTATACAATCTTGAGTAACTAACCTTGTGGGGACACACAATTCAGTCCCATTCAAAATCCTATTTTCCCTAACCCCTAATCCTAATCCGAACCTTAACTTTAACCCATACCCTTACCCTAATTCTAACCTATACCCTTACCCGAAACCTAACCTTAACCCTAATCCTAAACCTAACTCTAACCCTTGTTCTTAACTGACTTGCCTGGTTAAATAAAGGTAAAATTAAATTAAAACCTTAATTCTAACCTAAACCCTTACCCTAAACCTAACCTTAACCCTAACCCTAATCCTAACCCTAACCCTTACTCTAACCCTAACTTTAACCCATACCCTTACCCTAATTCTAACCTAAACCCTTACACTAAACCTAACCTTAACCCTAATCCTAACCCTAACTTTAACCCATATCCATACCCTAATTCTAACCTTAACCAATACCCTAACCCTAACCCTAAACCTAATCCTAACCCTAACTTTAACCCTAACCCTAAACCTAATCCTAACCCTAACTTTAACCCATATCCATACCCTAATTCTAACCTTAACCAATACCCTAACCCTAACCCTAACCCTAAACCTAATCCTAACCCTAACTTTAACCCATATCCATACCCTAATCCTAACCCTAACTTTAACCCATATCCATACCCTAATTCTAACCTTAACCAATACCCTAACCCTAACCCTAACCCTAATCCTAACCCTAACCCTAATCCTAACCTTAACCCTAATCCTAACCCTAACTTTAACCCATATCCATACCCTAATTCTAACCTTAACCAATACCCTAACCCTAACCCTAACCTTAACCTTAACCCTAACCCTAACCCTAACTCTAATTGTTCTTAACACTTAACCCCCTAGGAATAGCTATTGTCCTTGTGAGGACAAACAAGATGTCCCCAGTTTATAACATTTTTGTTCTATTACACACACACACACACACACACACACACACACACACACACACACACACACACACACACACACACACACACACACACACACACACCACTATAATGCAGTGTGTTCTCCCATAAAAATATGAATGCATTCAAGTTTATACAAATATATCCAGTCAACAAAACAGTAGTCCAAACCCCATGTCTCTACCATATAAGTTACAGATGATTAACTCTGATAATTTAGCATGTTTAGAGTGGATGGAGTGTTGTCACAGGCAGTCGTCACTGCTCAACAATGTGGCGCTGCTACTGTTTGTTCTTTTGGTACTTGGGCTCCCGAGTGGTGCAGTGGTCTAAGACACTGCAGGAGTCACATCCGTGAATCCAGGCTGCATCACATCTGGCCTTGATTGGGAGTCACATAAGGCAGCACACAATTGGCCCAGTGTTGTCCGGATGTGGCTGTCATTGTAAATAAGAATTTGTTCTTAACTGACTTGCCTAGTTAACTGAAAAAACTTTGAACGTCAACTGACAAGCTCATTGTGGCTGCAGGTTCATTAGTGAAAACATGGGCTTTTTCTAAATGAAATCTGCTGAAAACAAAACTAAATAGAGACTAAATATATATTTATTTACAAAGCTAACAGACTGAATTTCATTATCCACCCCCCGCGAAGGCAATCTGTTCCTGTTTCCATTGTGTATTTCTGAGTCTTTCCCTTTAAATCTCCATAGAAACGGCTCCTCTCAACATAGATTGATAGCCAACATATGAAGCCAAGGATCTCAAGGTGAAAATGACGAAGCTATCAAGTTGATTTCGATTGGTCTAACCAGCAGAAACATCTCCAAATGGTACCACTTCACAACACCAAATATGGAAGTGATACAACCGAGAGAGGTGCAGTGTAACCTAGCAACGGTCACAGCAAATGAACGTTTTTATTTCGTCAACACTGTCAAGTACAAGTATATTAAGGTTATAATATTTTTGAGAATTATCGAGTGATTGATTCTATGTTATTCATAATGTCATAGGGCAAAGAAAATTACGTTTTGACATTCGTTTGGTAGCACACTCTTGACTTGCCCCATTCTTCTCTATATGGTACAGCAGTGAGTGAACGCCCTGTTTACTGCCCTACAAAGGCAAAGGGCAGTAACTACGTAATTTTTCTGTCTAGACAGACAGCCATTTATGATACTCTATGATATATTCTGATCAACTGGCTTGTTCTTGTGTCAGGCAGCTAAATACCACTTTAATCAGATAATATACACACAGCCCTCCCCACACACTGCTCCCCTCCCAAAACACTGCTCCCCTCCCCTCTCCTCCCTCCCCACACACTGCTCCCCTCCCCACACACTGCTCCCCTCTCCCCCCCCACACACTGCTCCCTCTCCACACACTGCTCCCCTCCCTGCTCCCTCTCCTCCTCCCAACACACTGCTCCCCTCCTCTCTCCTCCCCTCCCCACACACTGCTCCCCTCCCTCTCCTCTCCTCCCCCACACACTGCTCCCCTCCTCCTCCCACACACTGCTCCCCTCCCTCCCCTCTCCTCCCTCCCCTCTTAGGTCTCCTACTCCTCTCCCCTCTCCCTCCCTCCCCTCTCCTCCCTCCCCACACACTGCTCCCCCTCCCCACACACTGCTCCCCTCCCCCACACACTGCTCCCCTCCCCACACACTCCCCTCCCACACACTGCTCCTCCTCTCTCCTCCCTCCCCACACACTGCTCACCTCCCCTCTCCTCCTCCCCACACACTGCTCCCCTCCCCTCCTCCCCACACACTGCTCCCCTCCCCTCCCCTTTCCTCCCCACACACTGCTCCCCTCCCCCTCCTCCCTCCCCACACACTGCTCCCCCTCCCCTCTCCTCCTTCCCCTCTTGCTCTCCTACTCCTCCTCTCCCCTTTCCTCCTCCCCCTCTCCCACTCTGCCCTCCCCCTCTTGCCTCTCCTTCCCTTCCTCCCCACTCTGCCCTTCCCCTCTTGTCCCTCCTCCTCCCCCCCTCCCCTCCCCTCCCTCCCTCCCTCCCCCTCCCCCTCCCCTCCTCCCCCTCCCCTCCCCTCCCCCCCCTCCCCTCCTCCCTCCCCCTCTCCCCACTCTGCCCTTCCCCTCATGTCTCTCCTCCCCCCGCCCCCTCCCTCCCTCCTCCCCTCCCTCCCCCTCTCCCCTCCTCCCCCTTCCCCTCCTCCCCCTCTCCCCACTCTGCCCTTCCCTCCCCTCTC
This sequence comes from Oncorhynchus masou masou, assembly GCF_036934945.1. Taxonomy (NCBI): domain Eukaryota; kingdom Metazoa; phylum Chordata; class Actinopteri; order Salmoniformes; family Salmonidae; genus Oncorhynchus; species Oncorhynchus masou. The sequence goes on along the minus strand of NW_027014519.1, from coordinate 20,074 downwards.
CTCCCCTCCCCTCCCCCTCCCCCTGCCGCCTCCCCCTCCCCCTCTCACCTCCCTCCCCCTCCCCACTCTGCCCTTCCCCTCATGTCTCTCCGTCCCCCTCTCCCCCTCCCTCCCTCCCCCTCTCCCCACTCTGCCCTTCCCCTCATGTCTCTCCTCCCCCTCTCCCCACTCTGCCCTTCCCCTCATGTCTCCCTCCCCCTCTCACCTCCCCCTCCTCCCTCCCCACTCTGCCCTTCCCCTCATGTCTCGTCCCCCTCTCCCCCCCCTCCCTCCCTCCCCACCTGCCCTTCCCCTCATGTCTCTCCTCCCCCTCTCCCCACTCTGCCCTTCCCCTCATGTCTCCCTCCCCCTCTCACCTCCCTCCCCTCCCTCCCCACTCTGCCCTTCCCCTCATGTCTCTCCCTCCCCCTCCCCCTCCCCTCCATCCCCCTCTCCCCACTCTGCCCTTCCCCTCATGTCTCTCCTCCCCCCTCCCCCCCCCTCCTCCCCCCTCCCCACTCTGCCCTTCCCCTCATGTCTCTCCTCCCCCTCTCCCCCTCCCCCTCCCCCCTCCCTCCCACTCTGCCCCTTCCCCTCATGTCTCTCCTCCCCTCTCCCCACTCTGCCCTTCCCCTCATGTCTCCCCTCCCCCTCTCACCTCCCCTCCCCTCCCTCCCCACTCTGCCCTTCCCCTCATGTCTCTCCTCCCCTCTCCCCCCTCCCCTCCCTCCCTCTCCCCCTCTGCCCTTCCCCTCATGTCTCTCCTCCCCCTCTCCCCACTCTGCCCTTCCCCCTCATGTCTCCCCTCCCCCCTCTCACCTCCCCCCCCTCCTCCCCACTCTGCCCTTCCCCTCATGTCTCTCCTCCCCCTCTCCCCCTCCCTCCATCCCCCTCTCCCCACTCTGCCCTTCCCCTCATGTCTCTCCCTCCCCCTCTCCCCCTCCCCTCCCTCCCCTCTCCCCACTCTGCCCTTCCCCTCATGTCTCTCCTCCCCCTCTCCCCCTCCCCCTCCCTCCTCCCTCCCCACTCTGCCCTTCCCCTCATGTCTCTCCTCCCCCTCTCCCCACTCTGCCCCCTCCCCCTCCCCCTCTCACCCCCTCCCTCCCTCCCCACTCTGCCCTTCCCCTCATGTCTCTCCTCCCCCTCTCCCCCCCCCCTCCCTCCCCCTCTCCCCACTCTGCCCTTCCCTCATGTCTCTCCTCCCCCTCTCCCCACTCTGCCCTCCCCTCATGTCTCCCCTCCCCCTCTCACCTCCCTCCCCTCCCTCCCCACTCTGCCCTTCCCCTCATGTCTCTCCTCCCCCTCTCCCCCCCTCCCCTCCCTCCCCCTCTCCCCACTCTGCCCTTCCCCTCATGTCTCTCCTCCCCCTCTCCCCCTCCCCTCCCTCCCCCTCTCCCCACTCTGCCCTTCCCTCATGTCTCTCCTCCCCCCTCCTCCCCCCCTCCCCCTCTCCCCACTCTGCCCTTCCCCTCATGTCTCTCCTCCCCTCTCCCCCTCCCCTCCCTCCCCCTCTCCCACTCTGCCCTTCCCCTCATGTCTCTCCTCCTCCCTCCCTCCCCCCCTCTCCCCCTCCCCTCCCTCCCCTTCTCCCCACTCTGCCCTTCCCCTCATGTCTCTCCCTCCCCCCTCCCCCCTCCCCTCCCTCCTCCCTCCCACTCTGCCCTTCCCCTCATGTCTCCTCCCTCTCCCCCCTCCCCCTCCCTCCTCCCACTCTGCCCTTCCCCTCATGTCTCTCCTCCCCCTCTCCCCCTCCCTCCCCTCCTCCCCACTCTGCCCTTCCCCCATGTCCTCCTCCCCCTCTCCCCCCTCCCCCCCTCCCTCTCCCCACTCTGCCCTTCCCCTCATGTCTCCCCCCCTCCCCCTCCTCCCTCCCCCTCTCCCCACCTGCCCTTCCCCTCATGTCTCCTCCCCCCTCCCCTTCCCTCCCTCCCCTCTCCCCACTCTGCCCTTCCCCTCATGTCTCTCCTCCCCCTCTCCCCCCTCCCCTCCCCTCCCCCTCTCCCCACTCTGCCCTTCCCCTCATGTCTCTCCTCCCCCTCTCCCCCTCCCTCCCCCCCTCTCCCCACTCTGCCCTTCCCCTCATGTCTCTCCTCCCCCTCTCCTCTCCCCCCCCCTCCCCTCCCCTCCCTCCTCTGCCCTCTCCCCCACTCCCCCTCTCCCCTTCCCCCCTCCCCTCCCTCTGTCTCTGTCCTTCCCCCTCTCCTCCCCCCTCCCTCCTCCCCCCTCCCACTCTGCCCTTCCCCCTCATGTCTCTCCTCCCCCTCTCCCCCCTCCCCTCCCTCCCCCTCTCCCCACTCTGCCCTTCCCCTCATGTCTCTCTCCCCCCTCCTCCCCCTCTCCCCACTCCCCTCCTCCCCTTCTCCCCACTCTGTCCTTCCCCTCGTGTCTCTCCCCTCCCCTCCCCCCCTCCCCTCCCCTCTCCCCACTCTGCCTTCCCCTCATGTCTCTCCTCCCCTCCCTCCCCCTCCCCCACTCTGCCCTTCCCCTCATGTCTCTCCTCCCCCCTCCCCCCCTCCCCCTCCTCCCTCCCCTTCTCCCCACTCTGCCCTTCCCCTCATGTCTCTCCTCCCCTCTCCCCCCCCCTCCCCTCCTCCCTCCCCCCACTCTGCCCTTCCCCTCATGTCTCTCCTCCCCCTCTCCCCCTCCCTCCCCTCCCTCCCTCCCCTCTCCCCACTCTGCCCTTCCCCTCATGTCTCTCCTCCCCCCTCCCCCCCCCTCCCTCCCCCTCTCCCCACTCTGCCCTTCCCCTCATGTCTCTCCTCCCCCCTCCCCCCCTCCCCCCTCCCCTCCCCTCCCCCCACTCTGCCCTTCCCCTCATGTCTCTCCTCCCCCCCCTAGACTCCCCCAGGAGTCCTTCCCCTCATGTCTCTCCTCCCCCTCCCCTCCTCTCCTCCCTCTGCCCTTCCCCTCATGTCTCTCCTCCCTCCCTCCCCCCCCTCTCCCCACTCTGCCCTTCCCCTCATGTCTCTCCTCCCCCACACACCGCTCTCCTCTAGACTCCCCAGGAGTCCTTCCCTGACAGTTCTGTCCTGTGCTTTGCGATCTATCTCAGGGAGCTCGTGAACACCCAGTGCAATTACTCTTTCTTGCTGACTGCACCTGCACAACATCACTGGGACACACGGCTGCTGCCTGCTACTGAGGGGGCTTTGGCACTTAAAGCTAAAGAGGTTAAGGAGGACATTTCTTTGAGGGTATAAGCCCTAGAACTGCAGTGGCAGGCAGGGAGGAGAGATGACAACTCTGCCACGTGTTGGGGCTAAATGTTTTGTTGAAGGACAATGGAGACTGGGGAGTTAACGATCAGGTAAAGGACTGGGGAGTTTAGTGTAGTGAGTTAACTATCAGGTAAAGGACTGGGGAGTTTAGTGTAGTGAGTTAACTATCAGGTAAAGGACTGGGGAGTTTAGTGTAGTGAGTTAACTATCAGATAAAGGACTGGGGAGTTTAGTGTAGTGAGTTAACTATCAGGTAAAGGACTGGGGAGTTTAGTGTAGTGAGTTAACTATCAGGTAAAGGACTGGGGAGTTTAGTGTAGTGAGTTTACTATCAGGTAAAGGACTGGGAGTTTAGTGTAGTGAGTTAACTATCAGGTAAAGGACTGGGGAGTTTAGTGTAGTGAGTTAACTATCAGGTAAAGGACTGGGGAGTTTAGTGTAGTGAGTTAACTATCAGGTAAAGGACTGGGGAGTTTAGTATTTTGAGTTAGCTGTCTGTGGTAGAAGTGTGTCCACAGTAAAGGAGAGGTGAGGTCGGGAGAGGTTGCTTTAGATAAATGGAATTTGCAGTGAAGATGTCATTTGTGTTAGAGGGTAAGAGTTTAGAGTGTGGTCACCCAACCTGGTCGTGGAGAGCTGTGAGTTATGCAGGCTTTAGTTCCAGCCAAGCAATAATACTCCTAGTTCTGACTGTGAGATTCAGATTCCTCTCTTCACCTACAGACTTCAGTCCTGTCATTTGGGTAGCTCATAAAGTTAATGAATCTCTCTGCAATCTTTCTCCTTCCTACTCTGTCTCTTCATTAGGCTCGAGCCCGACACAGGGTGGGGCCATATGGAGCCCCTGTCAGTCAAACACACAGCACAGCGTTCAGCCTGTTTCAATAGCATTGTGTGTGTGCGTGCATCTGGATCTCTAGCTAATGAACCCTATGATGGTAAGTCCCTAACCTGAGAGGGAGAGAGAGAGAGAGAGAGAGAGAGAGAGAGAGAGAGAGAGAGAGAGAGAGAGAGAGAGAGAGAGAGAGAGAGAGAGAGAGAGAGAGAGAGAGAGAGAGAGAGAGAGAGAGAGAGAGAGAGAGAGAGAGAGAGAGAGAGAGAGAGAGAGAGAGAGAGAGAGAGAGAGAGAGAGAGAGAGAGAGAGAGAGAGAGAGATATTCCCAAACCTTCCATAACAAAGCCATCACCTACAGAGAGATGAACCTGGAGAAGAGTCCCTTAAGCAAGCTGGTCCTGGGGCTCTGTTCACAAACACACTCCACAGAGCCCCAGGACAGCAACACAATTAGACCCAACAAAATCATGAGAAAACAAAAGATAATTTCTAGACACATTGCAAAGAATTTATCAAAAAACAGAGCAAACTAGAACGCTATTTGGCCCTAAACAGAGAGTACAGAGTGGCAGAATACCTGACCACTGTGACTGACCCAAAATTATGGAAATCTTTGACTTTGTACAGACTCAGTGAGCAAAGCCTTGCTTTGATAAACTCTCATATCTATTGGGTGAAATACCACAGTGTGACATCACAGCAGCAATATTTGTAACCTGCTGCCACAAGAAAAGGGCAACCAATGAAGAACAAACACCACTGTAAATACAACCCATATTTATGTTTATTTATTTTCCCTTTTGTACATAGTAACAGCAATGTATAAAGCCATAATATGACATTTGAAATGTCTCTATTCCTTTTGAACTTTTGTAAGTGTAATATTTACTGTAAAAAGATATATATATATATATAATTTTTTTTCTCACTTTTGTTTATAATCTATTTAATTTATTTAATCTAACTTCTTTTGAAATGTAAATGTGTTTCCAATGCCAATAAAGGCATTTGAATTGAGAGAGAGAGAGATTATCAGATGTCGACAACATGGGCCATTTCCCCAGTTCCAGATTCATCTTAGTCATGCTTTTTTCCCAGATAAATAGTCTCCATTAAAGCTACTAGTCCAGGACTTAAACAGCACATGGGGTTTTGAAATTCAATATAAAAGAGATCACATCTTTCTGTCTGGCTTCCCTTTTTCCTTTCACTGTGAGGTCACAACCATGTGCTTTCCTCTTATTACATCACTGTGAGGTCACAACCATGTGCTTTCCTCTTATTACATCACTGTGAGGTCACAACCATGTGCTTTCCTCTTATTACATCACTGTGAGGTCACAACCATGTGCTTTCCTCTTATTACATCACTGTGAGGTCACAACCATGTGCTTTCCTCTTATTACATCACTGTGAGGTCACAACCATGTGCTTTCCTCTTATTACATCAATGTGAGGTCACAACCATGTGCTGCTTTCCTCTTATTACATCACTGTGTCACAGCCATGTGCTTTCCTCTTATTACATCACTGTGAGGTCACAACCATGTGCTTTCCTCTTATTACATCACTGTGAGGTCACAACCATGTGCTTTCCTCTTATTACATCACTGTGAGGTCACAACCATGTGCTTTCCTCTTATTACATCACTGTGAGGTCACAACCATGTGCTTTCCTCTTATTACATCAATGTGAGGTCACAACCATGTGCTTTCCTCTTATTACATCACTGTGAGGTCACAACCATGTGCTTTCCTCTTATTACATCACTGTGAGGTCACAACCATGTGCTTTCCTCTTATTACATCACTGTGAGGTCACAACCATGTGCTTTCCTCTTATTACATCAATGTGAGTTCACAACCATGTGCTTTCCTCTTATTACATCACTGTGAGGTCACAACCATGTGCTTTCCTCTTATTACATCAATGTGAGGTCACAACCATGTGCTTTCCTCTTATTACATCACTGTGAGGTCACAACCATGTGCTTTCCTCTTATTACATCACTGCGGTAGCCTCTTATTACATCAAGGTCACAACCATGTGCTTCATCTCTATTCTTATAACATCTCCTCTCCTATCATATCCTCTCTACTCTCTCCTCTCCTATCATATCCTCTCTACTCTCTCCTCTCCTATCATATCCTCTCTACTCTCTCCTCTCCTATCGTATCCTCTCTCCTCTCCTATCATATCCTCTCTACTCTCTCCTCTCCTATCATATCCTCTCTACTCTCTCCTCTCCTATCATATCCTCTCTACTCTCTACTCTCCTATCATATCCTCTCTACTCTCTCCTCTCCTATCATATCCTCTCTACTCTCTCCTCTCCTATCATATCCTCTCTACTCTCTCCTCTCCTATCATATCCTCTCTACTCTCCCCTCTCCTATCATATCCTCTCCTCTGTGCATATGCAGACAGCTGAGCCACAGAGGAGGGCACATGACGTAGGTCTGCAAATTCCACCAGCACCACCCTGAATATTAACTGTAGGGAGGACACACTCAAGTCTGTACAAAGACACACGATCACACACAATCACACTTCCTCTCCTCCACTTCTCTCTAAACTCCCCACTGTCCTCTCCTCCCCTACTCCCTCTAAAATCCCCACTACCCTCTCCCTCCCTACTCCCTCTAAACTCCCCTGCTCTCTCCTCCCTCCTCTAAACTCCCTGCCCTCTCTCCTCCCTCCCTCTAAACTCCCCACTGCCCTCTCTTCTCCTCCCTCACTCTAAACTCACCACTGCCCTCTCCCTCCCTCCCTCTAAACTCCCGACTGCCCTCTCCTCCCTACTCCCCTAAACTCCCCCTGCCCTCTCCTCCCTCCCTCTAAACACCCCACTGCCCTCTCCTCCCTCCCTCTAAACTCCCCACTGCCCTCTCCTCCCAAACTCCATCTAAACTCCCCACTGTCCTCTCCTCCCCAAACTCCATCTAAACTCCCCACTGCCCTCTCCTCCCTACTCCCTCTAAGGCTCCCCACTGCTCTCTCCTCCCTCCCATTCAGCTCCCCACTGCCCTCTCTCCCCTACTCCCTCCATCTAAACTCCCCACTGCCCTCTCCTCCCTTCCTCTAGGCTCCCCACTGCCCCTCTCCTCCCTCCCTCCTAACACCCCTGCCCCTCCTCCCCTCCCTCCTAAACACCCCACTGCCCTCTCCTCCCTCCTCTAAACACCCCACTGCCCTCTCCTCCCTCCCTTCCTCTAAACTCCCCATCTGCGCTCCCTCCCTCCTCTAAACACCCCCTGCCCTCTCCTCTCCTCCCTTTCTCCCTAAACTCCCCACTGCCCTCTCTCCTGCCTTCCTAAACACCCCACTGCCCTCTCCTCTCCTCCCTTTCTCTTCCCACCCCCTGCCCTCTCCTCCCTCCCTCTAAACGCCCCACTGCCTCTCCTCCCCTCCTCAACCCCACTGCCCTCTCTTCCCTCCTCTAAACTCCCCTACCCTCTCCTCCCTCCCTCTAAACACCCCTGCCCTCTCTCCCTCCCTCTAAACACCCCCACTGCCCTCTCCTCCCTCCCTCCTAAACTCCCCACTGCCCTCTCCTCCCTCCCTCCCTCTAAACTCCCTGCCCTCCCTTTCCTCCTCCTCTAAACTCCCCCACTGCCTCCTCCCTCCTCCTCCCTCCCTCAACTCCCACTGCCCTCTCCTCCCTCCCTCTAAACTCCCCTGCCCTCTCCTCCTCCCTCTCAACTCCCCACAGCCCTCTCCTCCTCCCTCTAACCTCCCCCTCTGCCCTCCTTTCCTCCCTCCCTCTAAACTCCCCATTGCCCTCTCCTCCCTCCCTCTAAACTCCCCACTGCCTCTCCCTCCCTCCCTCTAAATTCCTCACTGCCCTCTTCTCCCTCCCTCTAAACTCCCCACAGCCCTCTCCTCCCTCCCTCAAACACCCCACTGCCCTCTCCTCCCTCCCTCTAAACACCCCACTGCCCCTCTCCTCCCTCCCTCTAACCCACTCTCCTCCTCCCTCCCTCTAAACTCCCCCTGCCTCCCCTTTCCTCCCTCCCTCTAAACTCCCCATCTGCCCTCTCCTCCCTCCCTCTAAACTCCCCACTACCCCTCTCCTCCCTCCCTCAAACTCCCCACTGCCCTCTCCTCCCTCCCTCCTAAACTCACCACTACCCTCTCTCCTCCCTCTAACCCCACTGCCCTCTCCTCCCTCCCTCTAAAATTCCTCACTGCCCTCTTCTCCCTCCCTCTAAACTCCCCACAGCCCTCTCCTCCCTCCCTCTAAACTCCCCACTGCCCTCCTCCCTCCCTCCAACTCCCCACTGCCCTCATCCCTCCCTCCCTCTAAACACCCCACTGCCTCTCTCTCCTCCCTCCTCCATCTAAACTACCCAAAGCCCTCTCCTACCTCCCTCTAAACACCCCACTGCCCTCTCTCCTCCCTCTAGGCTCCCACTGCCCTCTCCTCCCTCCTCCTAAACTCCCCCTGCCCTCTCCTCTCCTCCCTCCCTCTAAACCTCCCCACTGCGCTCTCCTCCCTCCCTCTAGGCTCCCCACTGCCCTCTCTCCCTCCCTCTAAACTCCCCACTGCCCTCTCCCTCCCTCCTCTACACTACTCCTGCCTCTCCTCCCTCACTCCTAAGCACCCCTGCCCTCTCCTCCTCCCTCCTAGGCTCCCCACTAGCCTCCTCCTCCTCCTCCTAGGCTCCCCACTGTATCTCCTCTCCTCCTCCCTCCTAGGCTCCCCACTCAAACTCTCCTCATCCCTCTAAACTACCCAAAGTATCCTATCTCCTCCTAGGCCTTGCCTGCCCTCTCCTCCTCCTCCTAAGAGCTTACTGCCCTCTCCTCCTCCCTCCTAATCTCCCACTGCCTCTCCTCCTCCCTCCTCCCCTAAACGCTCCACTGCCCTCCTCCCTCCTCCTCCTAGGCTCCCACTGTCCTCTCTTCCTCCTCCTCCTACTTCTGCCCTCCTCCCTCCTCCAAACTCACTGCCTCCTCCTCCCTCCTCCTAGAGCTCCCACTGCCTCTGGTCCTCCCTCTCCTCCTTCTTCTGCCCTCCTCCTCCCTCCTCAAACTCCCCACTGCCCTCTCCTCCCTCTCTAAACTCCCCACTGCCCTCAGTCCCTCCCTCTCCCTCCTTCTTCTGCCCTCTCCTCCCTCTCTCTAAACTCCCCACTGCCCTCTCCTCCCTCCCTCTAATCTCCCCCTGCCCTCTCCTCCCTCCCTCCCTCTAAACTCCCCACTGCCCTCTCCTCCTCCTCCCTCTAAACTCCCACTGTCCCTCTCTTCCCTCCCTCTCCTCCTACTTCTGCCCTCTCCCTCCTCCTCTAAACTCCCCCACCCCCCTCTCCTCCCTCTCTCCTAGGCTCCCCCTGCCCTCTCGTCCCTCCCTCTCCTCCTTCTTCTGCCCTCTCCTCCTCCTCTAAACTCCCCACTGCCTCTCCTCCCTCTCTCCTAAACTCCCCACTGCCCTCTCGTCCCTCCCTCTCCTCCTTCTTCTGCCCTCTCCTCCCTCCTCTAGCTCCCCGCTGCCCTCTCCTCCCTCACTCCTAGGCTCCCCACTGCCCTCTCCCCCTCTCTCTAAGCTCCCCACTGCCTCTCGTCCCTCCCTCTCCTCCTTCTTCTTAGCCTCTCCTCCTCCTCTAAGAGCTCCCCACTGCCCTCTCATCCTCCTCTCCTAGACTCCCCACCCTCTCGTCCCTCCCTCTCCTCCTTCTTCTGCCCATATCCTCCCTCTCGACTCCCACTGCCCTCTCCTCCTCTGAAGCTCCCCCATAGCCTCTCGTCCCTCCCTCTCCTCCACATTCTTCTGCCTCTCCTCCTCCTCTCTGACTCCCCCACTGCCCTCGGTCCCTCCCTCTCCTCCTTCTGCCCCTCCTCCCTCCTCCTAAACTCCCCACTGCCCTCTCCTCCCCTCTCTCTAAACTCTCCCCACTGCCCTCGTCCCTCCCTCTCCTCCTTCTTCTGCCCTCTCCTCCCTCCCTCTAAACTCCCACTGCCCTCTCCTCCTCCTCTAAACTCCCCACTGCCCTCTAGGTCCCTCCCTCTCCTCCTTCTTCTGCCCTCTCCTCCTCCCTCCTAAGCTCCCCCACTGCCCTCTCGTCCCTCCCTCTCCTCCTTCTTCTGCCCTCTCCTCCCTCCCTCTAAACTCCCCACTGCCCTCTCCTCCCTCTCTCTAAACTCCCCACTGCCCTCTCCTCCCTCTCTCTAAACTCCCCACTGCCCTCTCGTCCCTCCCTCTCCTCCTTCTTCTGCCCCTCTCCTCCCTCCCTCTAGGCTCCCACTGCCCTCTCGTCCCTCCTCTCTCCTCCTACTTCTGCCCTCTCCTCCCTCTCTCTAAACTCCCCCTGCCCTCTAGGTCCTCCCTCTCCTCCTACTTCTGCCCTCTCCTCCCTCCCTCTAAACTCCTGCCCTCTCGTCCCTCCCTCTCCTCCTTCTTCTGCCCTCTCCTCCCTCTCTCTAAACTCCTGCCCTCTCGTCCCTCCCTCTCCTCCTACTTCTGCCCCCTCTCCGTGTCTTCCTCGTCTCCACCTCCTTTCCTCCCATTAAGGAACGTCACGCTGACTCCTAAACTCCTTTCATACTCCCCATCCCTCTCTCTCATCCATCTTCCCCCTCCTCCTTCTGCTCCTCCTTCTCCTTTCCACGTGGGACACTGTCTATCTTTCATTCCCCATCTTACTTACGTATTCCCCCTGAAGTGTGCGCACACACACACACACACACACACACACACACACACACACACACACACACACACACACACACACACACACACACACACACACACACACACACACACACACAGTCATCTGTCAACGGTGTCAGCTCGGATGGGAACAAGCACCCCCTCTTCTCCCTCCTCTCCACTTTCTCCCTCTTCTCCACCTCCTCCCTTCTCTCCATCTACTCCCTCCTCTCCACCTCCTCCCACCCTCTTCTCCACCTCCTCCCTTCTCTCCACCTCCTCCCTTCTCTCCATCTACTCCCTCCTCTCCACCTCCTCCTCCTCCTCCACCTCCTCCCCTTCTCCATCTCCTCCCTTCTCTCCATCTACTCCCTCCTCTCCACCCTCCTCCCCACCCTTCTCTCCATCTCCTCCCTTCTCTCCATCTACTCCCTCTTCTCCACCTCCTCCCTTCTCTCCATCTACTCCCTCCTCTCCACCTCCTCCCACCCTCTTCTCCACCTCCTCCCTTCTCTCCACCTCCTCCCTTCTCTCCATCTACTCCCTCCTCTCCCCTCCTCCCTCCCTCCCTCTCCACTCCTCCCTTCTCTCCATCTCCTCCCTTCTCTCCATCTACTCCCTCCTCTCCACCTCCTCCCACCCTCCTCTCCACCTCCTCCCCTCTCCTCCCCCCTCTTGTCACCCCCACTTCTCCAGACAGTACCTCAAGCCACCGGGTCAGCCTCTGTATCTAGGACAACCCACCGTAAGCAACACTAAACATCCATCTTCCCACTGTGCTGTCATGTCAGACACTCAGATAGAGAAGGAGGCTGGAGGAGGATGTATGGTGGGAGGGAGGGAGGAAGGAAGGAAGGAAGGAAGGAAGGAAGGAAGGAAGGAAGGAAGGAAGGAAGGAAGGAAGGAAGGAAGGAAGGAAGGAAGGAAGGAAGGAAGGAAGGAAGTCTGATGCTATAGTGATGGAGACTGAAGTTGTTGTTATTGTTGTTGTTTATGTATCTGATATCTAATATTGTTTTTCATATCAAATAGAATGCAATTTTAATAGGTATGCCTCTGTCTCCTCTCTCATTATTGGTGAAATGTAGACAGATATGAAGGAGAAGAGACAGGATGTGAACCTCTGTCTCCTCTCTCATCATTGATGAAATGTAGACAGATATGAAGGAGAGAGACAGGATGTGAACCTCTGTCTCCCTCTCTCAGTATTGGTGAAATGTAGACAGATATGAAGGAGAGAGACAGGATGTGAACCTCTGTCTCCTCTCATTATTGTTGAAATGTAGACAGATATGAGAGAGAGACAGGATGTGGCCTCTGTCTCCCTCTCTCATTATTGATGAAATGTAGACAGATATGAAGGAGGAGACCAGGATGTGAACCTCTGTCTCCCTCTCTCATTATTGATGGAAATGTAGACAGATGAAGAAGGAGAGAGACAGGATGTGAACCTCTGTCTCCCTCTCTCATTATTGGTGAAATGTAGACAGATATGAAGGAGAGAGACAGGATGTGAACCTCTGTCTCCCCTCTCATTATTGATGAAATGTAGACAGATATGAAGGAGAGAGACAGGATGTGAACCTCTGTCTCCCTCTCTCATTATTGATGGGGAAATGTAGACAGATATGAAGGAGAGAGACAGGATGTGAACCTCTGTCATGAAGGCTAGAGGATGTTTAGTCTGGAGAGCTAGCAGTAGGCCAGACACCACCACAACACTCTCAGAGTTGTCTGGTACAACTTCAAGAGGAATTTCAACTTGTGATATTTTCATCTTCCCCAGGGTTCTCTACCCCTCTTCTCATCGTAAATTGATGTTTCCCTTTAGTTTGCGATGGTTGCATAGTCAATGGAGATATGTATTTCAGTATGTTTTCTCTTGCTGCATCCTACATAGAGCCTTATGGGGGCCTGGTCAAAAGTAGTGCACTATACTGCTTGAGGAATATGGTGCCATTTGGGAATTACCCAGGCTTTCTGTGGCTTGGGAAGCATTTCCAGAGACCCAACCCAAAAGGAGAGAGGGAGAGAAGGAGAGAGGAGAGAGAGAGAGGAAGGAAGAGAAGGAGGGAAGAGGAGGGGAGGAGAGGGAGGAGGGAGAGAAGGAGAGAGGGAGAGAGAGAGAGAAGGAGAGAGGGAGAGAAGGAGAGAGGGAAGAAGAGAGAGGGGAGAAGAATTCTGTCTTGGGAAGCATTTCAGAGACTCAGCCCAAAGGGAGAGAGGGAGAGAAGGAGAGAGGGAGAGAAGAGAAGGAGAAGGTAGAGAAGGAGAGAGGGAGAGAAGGAGAGAGGGAGAGAAGGAGAGAAGGGGAGAGAGGTAGAGAAGGAGAGAGGGAGAGAAGGAGAGGGAGAGGAGAGAAGGAGAGAGGGAGAGAAGGAGGGAGAGAAGGAGAGAAGGAGAGAGGGAGAGAAGGAGAGAGGGAGAGGGAGAGAAGGAGAGGGGAGGAAGGAGAGAGGGAGAGAGAGAGAAGGAGAGAAGGAGAGAGAAGGGAGAGGGAGAGAAGGAGAGAGGGAGAGAAGGAGAGAAGGAGAGAAGGAGAGGGAGAGAAGGAGAGAGGAGAGAAGGAGAGAGGGAGAGAAAGGAGAGAGGGAGAGAAGGGAGAGGGAGAGAAGAGAGAGGGAGAGAGGGAGAGAGGGAGAGAGGGAGAGAAGGAGAGAAGGAGAGAGGGAGAGGGAGAGAGGGAGAGAAGGAGGAGAGGGAGAGAAGGGAGAGAGGGGAGAGAAGGAGAGGAGGAGAGAAGGAGAGAGGAGAGAAAGGAGAGGGAGAGAGAGGAAGAGAAGGAGAGAGGAGAGAGAAGGAGAGAGGGAGAGAAGGAGAGAGGGAGAGAAAGAGAGAAGGGAGAGGGAGAGAATGAGAGAAGGAGAGAGGGGAGAGAAGGAGAGAGGGAAGAAGGAGAGAGGGAGGAGAGGAGAGAGGAGAGAGGTAGAGAAAGGAGAGAGGGAGAAGGAGAGAAGGAGAGAAGAGAGATTCTGTGGCTTGGGAAAGATTTCAGAGACTCAGCCCCAAGGGAAGAGGGAGAGAAGGAGAGAGGGAGAGAAGGAGAGAGGTAGAGAGAAGAGCAGGAGAGAGAGAGAGGGAGAGAAGGAGAGAAGGAGAGAGGGAGAGAAGGAGAGAGGTAGAAGGAGAGAGGAGAGAAGGAGAGAGGGAGAGAAGAGAGAAGGGAGAGAGGAGAGAATGAGAGAAGGAGAGAGGGGAGAAGGAGAGAGGGAAGAAGGAGAGAGGGAGAGAAGGAGAAGGGAAGGTAAGAGAAGGAGGGAGAAGGGGAGAGAGAAGGAGAGAGGGAGAGAGGGGAAGAAGGAGAGAGGTAGAGAAGGAGAGAGGGAGAGAAGGAGAGAGGGAGAGAAAGAGAGAAGGAGAGAGGGAGAGAAGAGAGATTCTGTGGCTTGGGAAGCATTTCAGAGACTCAGCCCAAAAGGAGAGAGGGAGAGAAGGAGAGAGGGAGAGAAGGAGAGAAGGAGAGAGGTAGAGAAGGAGAGAGGGAGAGAAGGAGAGAGGGAGAGAAGGAGAGAAGGAGAGAGGTAGAGAAGGAGAGAGGGAGAGAAGGAGAGAAGGAGAGAGGGAGAGAAGGAGAGAGGGAGAGAAGGAGAGAGGGAGAGAAGGAGAGAAGGAGAGAGGGAGAGAAGGAGAGAAGGAGAGAGGGAGAGAAGGAGAGAGGGAGAGAAGAGAGAGGGAGAGAAGGAGAGAAGGAGAGAAGGGAGAGAGGGAGAGAAGGGAGAGAGGGAGAGAAGGAGAGAGGGAGAGAAGGGAGAGAGGGAGAGAAGGAGAGAAGGGAGAGAAGAGAGGAAGGGAGAGAAGGAGAGAGGGAGAGAAGGAGAGAGGAGAGAAGAAGGAGAGAGAAGGGGAGAGAGAAGGAGAGAAGGAGAGAGGAGAGAAGGAAGAAGGAGAGGGAGAGAAGGAGGAGGGAGAGAAGGGGAGGAGGGAGAGAAGGAGAGAGGTAGAGAAGGGAGAGCAGGAGAGAAGGAGAGAGGGGAGAAGGGAGAGGGAGAGAGGGAGAGAAGGGGCAGAGAGAGGAGAGAGGGGAGAGAAGGAGAGAGGGAGAGAAAGAGAGAAGGAGAGAGGGAGAGAATGAGAGAAGGAGAGAGGGAGAGAAGGAGAGAGGGGAGAGAAGGAGAGAGGAGAGAAGGAGAGAAGGAGAGAGGGGAGAGAAGGAGAGAAGGGAGAGAAGGAGAGAGGGAGGGAAGGAGAGAAGGAGAGAGGTAGAGAAGGAGAGAGGGAGAGGAAGGAGAGAGAGAAGGAGAGGGAGAGAGGAGAGAGGGGAGAGGAAGGAGAGAGGGAGAGAAGGAGAGAAGAGAGAGGGAGAGAAGGAAGAAGGAGAGAGGGAGAGAAGGAGAGAGGGAGAGAAGGAGAGAGGGAGAGAAGGAGAGAAGGAGAGAGGAGAGAGGGGGAGAAGGAGAGAGGGAGAGAAGGAGAGGGAGAGAAGGGAGAGAGGAGAGAGAGAGAAGGGAGAGAAGGAGAGAAGGAGAGAGGGAGAGAAGGAGAGAGGGAGAGAAGGAGAGAGGGAGAGAAGGAGAGAGGGAGAGAAGGAGAGAGGGAGAGAAGGAGAGAGGGAGAGAAGGAGAGAGGGAGAGAAGGAGAGAGGGAGAGAAGGAGAGAAGGAGAGAAGGAGAGAGGGAGAGAAGGAGAGAGAGGAGAGAAGGAGAGAGGGAGAGAAGGAGAGAGGTAGAGAAGGAGAGCAGGAGAGAAGGAGAGAGGGAGAGAAGGAGAGAAGGAGAGAGGGAGAGAAGGAGAGAGGTAGAGAAGGAGAGAGGGAGAGAAGGAGAGAGGGAGAGAAAGAGAGAAGGAGAGAGGGAGAGAATGAGAGAAGGAGAGAGGGAGAGAAGGAGAGAGGGAGAGAAGGAGAGAAGGAGAGAGGGAGAGAAGGAGAGAGGGAGAGAAGAGAGATTCTGTGGGTGCGAGATGTCTGTGTGCCACCATTGAAGTACTGGTAGAGATGTTTATTTTCTTGTCTGGGGGTACAGGGTTCCCAGCTAACACACTTGGTTCCTTGGAAGTTGTAGGAATTTATGTTTCTGGTTTCACATTGAATGTGGGAACGAATCCATATGTTTCCTGAACAGAACAACCATATATATTGTTTTAGTTATAATTTTCTTGTGATATTCAATTGCGATCTTGTCTCGTCATTGCAACTCCCCAATGAGCTTGGAGGAAGCAAACGTCGAGTCATGTGTCCTCCGAAACATGACCAGACAAAACATGCTTCTTTACACCCGCCCCAATGTGTGAGAGGAAACATTTTTATTTTTATTTTACCTTTATTTAACTAGGCAAGTCAGTTAAGAACAGATTCTTATTTTCAATGACGGCCTGGGAACAGGAACTGCCTGTTCAGGGGCAGAACGGCAGATTTGTACCTTGTCAGCTCAGGGGTTTGAACTTGCAACCTTCCGGTTACTAGTCCAACTCTCTAACCACTAGGCTACGCTGCCGCCCCAAACATCATTCAACTGAACCAACGTCAGCCTGCATGTACCGGCCCACCACAAGAGCACGATGAGCCAAGTAAAGTCCCCCTGTCCAAACCCTCCCCAAACCCTGTCCAAACCCCTCCCCTAACCCTGTCCAAACCCTGTCCAAACCCTCCCTAACCCAGATGACACGTGGCTAAATTGTGCACCGCCTATGGGACTCCCAGCACGCTTGTAGTCTTTTTTGAGCTGTCCTGGCTGTGCTGTTGAGGAACTAGAGGAAGTACACTTGTAGTTGTTTTTGAGCTGTCCTGGCTGTGCTGTTGAGGAACTAGAGGAAGCACGCTTGTAGTTGTTTTTGAGCTGTCCTGGCTGTGCTGTTGAGGAACTAGAGGAAGTACACTTGTAGTTGTTTTTGAGCTGTCCTGGCTGTGCTGTTGAGGAACTAGAGGAAGCACGCTTGTAGTTGTTTTTGAGCTGTCCTGGCTGTGCTGTTGAGGAACTAGAGGAAGTACACTTGTAGTTGTTTTTGAGCTGTCCTGGCTGTGCTGTTGAAGAACTAGAGGAAGTACATTTGTAGTTGTTTTTGAGCTGTCCTGGCTGTGCTGTTGAGGAACTAGAGGAAGTACACTTGTAGTTGTTTTTGAGCTGTCCTGGCTGTGTTGTTGAGGAACTAGAGGAAGTACACTTGTAGCTGTTTTTGAGCTGTCCTGGCTGTGCTGTTGAGGAACTAGAGGAAGTACACTTGTAGTTGTTTTTGAGCTGTCCTGGCTGTGCTGTTGAAGAACTAGAGGAAGTACACTTGTAGTTGTTTTTGAGCTGTCCTGGCTGTGCTGTTGAGGAACTAGAGTAAGTACACTTGTAGTTGTTTTTGAGCTGTCCTGTCTGTGCTGTTGAAGAACTAGAGGAAGTACACTTGTAGTTGTTTTTGAGCTGTCCTGGCTGTGCTGTTGAGGAACTAGAGGAAGTACACTTGTAGTTGTTTTTGAGCTGTCCTGGCTGTGCTGTTGAAGAACTAGAGGAAGTACACTTGTAGTTGTTTTTGAGCTGTCCTGGCTGTGCTGTTGAGGAACTAGAGGAAGCACGCTTGTAGTTGTTTTTGAGCTGTCCTGGCTGTGCTGTTGAGGAACTAGAGGAAGTACACTTGTAGTTGTTTTTGAGCTGTCCTGGCTGTGCTGTTGAAGAACTAGAGGAAGTACACTTGTAGTTGTTTTTGAGCTGTCCTGGCTGTGCTGTTTAGAGGAAGCACGCTTGTAGTTGTTTTTGAGCTGTCCTGGCTGTGCTGTTGAGGAACTAGAGGAAGTACACTTGTAGTTGTTTTTGAGCTGTCCTGGCTGTGCTGTTGAAGAACTAGAGGAAGTACACTTGTAGTTGTTTTTGAGCTGTCCTGGCTGTGCTGTTGAGGAACTAGAGAAGTACACTTGTAGTTGTTTTTGAGCTGTCCTGGCTGTGTTGTTGAGGAACTAGAGGAAGTACACTTGTAGTTGTTTTTGAGCTGTCCTGGCTGTGCTGTTGAAGAACTAGAGGAAGTACACTTGTAGTTGTTTTTGAGCTGTCCTGGCTGTGCTGTTGAGGAACTAGAGTAAGTACACTTGTAGTTGTTTTTGAGCTGTCCTGTCTGTGCTGTTGAAGAACTAGAGGAAGTACACTTGTAGTTGTTTTTGAGCTGTCCTGGCTGTGCTGTTGAGGAACTAGAGGAAGTACACTTGTAGTTGTTTTTGAGCTGTCCTGGCTGTGCTGTTGAAGAACTAGAGGAAGTACACTTGTAGTTGTTTTTGAGCTGTCCTGGCTGTGCTGTTGAGGAACTAGAGGAAGTACACTTGTAGTTGTTTTTGAGCTGTCCTGGCTGTGCTGTTGAGGAACTAGAGGAAGCACGCTTGTAGTTGTTTTTGAGCTGTCCTGGCTGTGCTGTTGAGGAACTAGAGGAAGTACACTTGTAGTTGTTTTTGAGCTGTCCTGGCTGTGCTGTTGAGGAACTAGAGGAAGTACGCTTGTAGTTGTTTTTGAGCTGTCCTGGCTGTGCTGTTGAGGAACTAGAGGAAGTACACTTGTAGTTGTTTTTGAGCTGTCCTGGCTGTGCTGTTGAAGAACTAGAGGAAGTACACTTGTAGTTGTTTTTGAGCTGTCCTGGCTGTGCTGTTGAGGAACTAGAGGAAGTACACTTGTAGTTGTTTTTGAGCTGTCCTGGCTGTGTTGTTGAGGAACTAGAGGAAGTACACTTGTAGTTGTTTTTGAGCTGTCCTGGCTGTGCTGTTGAGGAACTAGAGGAAGTACACTTGTAGTTGTTTTTGAGCTGTCCTGGCTGTGCTGTTGAAGAACTAGAGGAAGTACACTTGTAGTTGTTTTTGAGCTGTCCTGGCTGTGCTGTTGAGGAACTAGAGTAAGTACACTTGTAGTTGTTTTTGAGCTGTCCTGTCTGTGCTGTTGAAGAACTAGAGGAAGTACACTTGTAGTTGTTTTTGAGCTGTCCTGGCTGTGCTGTTGAAGAACTAGAGGAAGTACACTTGTAGTTGTTTTTGAGCTGTCCTGGCTGTGCTGTTGAGGAACTAGAGGAAGCACGCTTGTAGTTCATTTGAGCTGTCCTGGCTGTGCTGTTGAGGAACTAGAGGAAGTACACTTGTAGTTGTTTTTGAGCTGTCCTGGCTGTGCTGTTGAGGAACTAGAGAAGCACGCTTGTAGTTGTTTTTGAGCTGTCCTGGCTGTGCTGTTGGGGAACCAGAGGAAGTACTTGTAGTTGTTTTTGAGCTGGGAAGAACTAGAGGAAGTACACTTGTAGTTGTTTTTGAGCTGTCCTGGCTGTGCTGTTGAAGAACTAGAGTAAGTACACTTGTAGTTGTTTTTGAGCTGTCCTGTCTGTGCTGTTGAGGAACTAGAGGAAGTACACTTGTAGTTGTTTTTGAGCTGTCCTGTCTGTGCTGTTGAGGAACTAGAGGAAGTACACTTGTAGTTGTTTTTGAGCTGTCCTGGCTGTGCTGTTGAAGAACTAGAGGAAGTACACTTGTAGTTGTTTTTGAGCTGTCCTGGCTGTGCTGTTGAGGAACTAGAGGAAGTACACTTGTAGTTGTTTTTGAGCTGTCCTGGCTGTGCTGTTGAGGAACTAGAGGAAGTACACTTGTAGTTGTTTTTGAGCTGCGTCTCTGGCTGTGCTGTTGAGGAACTAGAGGAAGTACACTTGTAGTTGTTTTTGGAGCTGTCCTGGCTGTGTTGTTGAGGAACTAGAGGAAGTACACTTGTAGTTGTTTTTGAGCTGTCCTGGCTGTGCTGTTGAGGAACTAGAGGAAGTACACTTGTAGTTGTTTTTGAGCTGTCCTGGCTGTGCTGTTGAGGAACTAGAGGAAGTACACTTGTAGTTGTTTTTGAGCTGTCCTGGCTGTGCTGTTGAAGAACTAGAGGAAGTACACTTGTAGTTGTTTTTGAGCTGTCCTGGCTGTGCTGTTGAGGAACTAGAGGAAGTACACTTGTAGTTGTTTTTGAGCTGTCCTGGCTGTGCTGTTGAAGAACTAGAGGAAGTACACTTGTAGTTGTTTTTGAGCTGTCCTGTCTGTGCTGTTGAAGAACTAGAGGAAGTACACTTGTAGTTGTTTTTGAGCTGTCCTGGCTGTGCTGTTGAGGAACTAGAGGAAGCACGCTTGTAGTTGTTTTTGAGCTGTCCTGGCTGTGCTGTTGAGGAACTAGAGGAAGTACACTTGTAGTTGTTTTTGAGCTGTCCTGGCTGTGCTGTTGAGGAACTAGAGGAAGTACACTTGTAGTTGTTTTTGAGCTGTCCTGGCTGTGCTGTTGAGGAACTAGAGGAAGTACACTTGTAGTTGTTTTTGAGCTGTCCTGGCTGTGCTGTTGAAGAACTAGAGGAAGTACACTTGTAGTTGTTTTTGAGCTGTCCTGGCTGTGCTGTTGAGGAACTAGAGGAAGTACACTTGTAGTTGTTTTTGAGCTGTCCTGGCTGTGCTGTTGAAGAACTAGAGGAAGTACACTTGTAGTTGT
>NW_027014518.1:0-13367 GCF_036934945.1 Oncorhynchus masou masou | reverse complement strand
AGACAACCCGGTTCCGGGTTGGAGCGAGCGGTCGCATCTACACTTCGGTCCACAGGTAGTATAACTTTTCATTACATTTTCATTACATTTCATTATAGTACAACGGTTTGATTTGTCTAATCTTAGCAATTTCTTCTTAGCTAGCTACATAGCCGTCTTTGTATCAAAGATAATTGCGTAATTATCGTATTTCGTCGTCCTAACGTAGTCTACACTGCTATCTGCCCAGCAGCTAGCTATCGTCCACCGTCTACTAGCACTGTAGAAACTATTACACTCAACTGAACGACTCTGATTAGTGTAGTGTTAGCTAGCTACATAGTTGTCTTTGCTGTCTTCGTATCCAAGATAATTGTGTAGTTTAGAGTGTGTAGACTTAGGAGTGATTTTCTTAATTTACCGAGGTTAGCTAGCCAGCTATTTGTGCGTCCTTAACGTAGGAGATACTGCTAGTTAGGCTAGCCAACAGCTAGCCAACATCTACCGAATTGAACTTCAACTACCCGGTCAACATTCCGCTTCGCTCCACTGGTAGTATCACATTTTCATTTCACTTCATTACAGTACAACGGTTTGATTTGTTTGATCGTAGCTAGCTAGCTACATAGCCGTCTTTGTATCTAAGACAATTGTGTAGTCTAGAGCGATTTTCTAGGTTAGCTAGCCAGCTATTATCGTTCTTTTAACGTAACGTTGCGTAATCAACATTGCTAGCTAGCCAGCTATTTGAATAGCAGCACTGTAGAAACTATTACACTCAATGAACGACTTGATTAGTGTAGTGTCAACAACGCGCCAGCCACTGCCAGCTAGCCTACAAAGTCAACAACGCACCCACTGCCAGCTAGCCTACTCCAGCAGTACTGTATCATTTCAATCATTTTAGTCAATAAGATTCTTGCTACGTAAGCTTAACTTTCTGAACATTCGAGACGTGTAGTCCACTTGTCATTCCAATCTCCTTGCATTAGCGTAGCCTCTTCTGTAGCCTATCAACTATGTGTTTATCTATCCCTGTTCTCACTCTCTGCACAGACCATACAAACGCTCCCGCACCGCGTGGCCGCGGCCACCCTAATCTGGTGGTCCCAGCACGCACGACCCACGTGGAGTTCCAGGTCTCCGGTAGCCTCTGGAACTGCCGATCTGCGGCCAACAAGGCAGAGTTCATCTCAGCCTATGCCTCCCTCCAGTCCCTCGACTTCTTGGCACTGACGGAAACATGGATCACCACAGATAACACTGCTACTCCACTGTCTCTCTTCGTCCGCCCACGTGTTCTGCACACCCGAGCTTCTGGTCAGCGGGGGTGGTGGCACCCGGGATCCTCATCTCTCCCAAGTGGTCATTCTCTCTTTCTCCCTTACCCATCTGTCTATCGCCTCCTTTGAATTCCATGCTGTCACAGTTACCAGCCCTTTCAAGCTTAACATCCTTATCATTTATCGCCCTCCAGGTTCCTCGGAGAGTTCATCAATGAGCTTGATGCCTTGATAAGCTCCTTTCCTGAGGACGGCTCACCTCTCACAGTCCTGGGCGACTTTAACCTCCCCACGTCTACCTTTGACTCATTCCTCTCTGCCTCCTTCTTTCCACTCCTCTCCTCTTTTGACCTCACCCTCTCACCCGCTCTCTCTCCCCGCTACTCTCTCCTCTTCCATCCTATCATCTCTTCCCTCTGCTCATACCTTCTCCAACCTATCTCCTGATTCTGCCTCCTCAACCCTCCTCTCTTCCCTTTCTGCATCCTTTGACTCTCTATGTCCCCTATCCTCCAGGCCGGCTCGGTCCTCCCCTCCCGCTCCGTGGCTCGACGACTCATTGCGAGCTCACAGAACAGTGCTCCGGGCAGCCGAGCGGAAATGGAGGAAAACTCGCCTCCCTGCGGACCTGGCATCCTTTCACTCCCTCCTCTCTACATTTTCCTCCTCTGTCTCTGCTGCTAAAGCCACTTTCTTCCACTCTAAATTCCAAGCATCTGCCTCTAACCCTAGGAAGCTCTTTGCCACCTTCTCCTCCCTCCTGAATCCTCCTCCCCCCCCCCCTCCTCCCTCTCTGCAGATGACTTCGTCAACCATTTTGAAAAGAAGGTCGACGACATCCGATCCTCGTTTGCTAAGTCAAACGACACCGCTGGTTCTGCTCACACTGCCCTACCCTGTGCTCTGACCTCTTTCTCCCCTCTCTCTCCAGATGAAATCTCGCTTCTTGTGACGGCCGGCCGCCCAACAACCTGCCCGCTTGACCCTATCCCCTCCTCTCTTCTCCAGACCATTTCCGGAGACCTTCTCCCTTACCTCACCTCGCTCATCAACTCATCCCTGACCGCTGGCTACGTCCCTTCCGTCTTCAAGAGAGCGAGAGTTGCACCCCTTCTGAAAAAACCTACACTCGATCCCTCCGATGTCAACAACTACAGACCAGTATCCCTTCTTTCTTTTCTCTCAAAACTCTTGAACGTGCCGTCCTTGGCCAGCTCTCCCGCTATCTCTCTCAGAATGACCTTCTTGATCCAAATCAGTCAGGTTTCAAGACTAGTCATTCAACTGAGACTGCTCTTCTCTGTATCACGGAGGCGCTCCGCACTGCTAAAGCTAACTCTCTCTCCTCTGCTCTCATCCTTCTAGACCTATCGGCTGCCTTCGATACTGTGAACCATCAGATCCTCCTCTCCACCCTCTCCGAGTTGGGCATCTCCGGCGCGGCCCACGCTTGGATTGCGTCCTACCTGACAGGTCGCTCCTACCAGGTGGCGTGGCGAGAATCTGTCTCCTCGCCACGCGCTCTCACCACTGGTGTCCCCCAGGGCTCTGTTCTAGGCCCTCTCCTATTCTCGCTATACACCAAGTCACTTGGCTCTGTCATAACCTCACATCAGGTGGCGAATCGCATCTCTGCATGTCTGGCAGACATATCAGTGTGGATGACGGATCACCACCCAAGCTGAACCTCGGCAAGACGGAGCTGCTCTCTTCCTCCCGGGGAAGGACTGCCCGTTCCATGATCTCGCCATCACGGTTGACAACTCCATTGTTTCCTCCTCCCAGGCGCTAAGAACCTTGGTGTGATCCTGGACAACACCCTGTCGTTCTCAACTAACACATCAAGGCGGTGGCCCGTTCCTGTAGGTTCATGCTCTACAACATCCGCAGAGTACGACCCTGCCTCACACAGGAAGCGGCGCAGGTCCTAATCCAGGCACTTGTCATCTCCCGTCTGGATTACTGCAACTCGCTGTTGGCTGGGCTCCCTGCCTGTGCCATTAAACCCCTACAACTCATCCAGGGCGCCGCAGCCCGTCTGGTGTTCAACCTTCCCAAGTTCTCTCACGTCACCCCGCTCCTCCGCTCTCTCCACTGGCTTCCAGTTGAAGCTCGCATCCGCTACAAGACCATGGTGCTTGCCTACGGAGCTGTGAGGGGGAACGGCACCGCAGTACCTCCAGGCTCTGATCAGGCCCTACACCCAAACAAGGGCACTGCGTTCATCCACCTCTGGCCTGCTCGCCTCCCTACCACTGAGGAAGTACAGTTCCCGCTCAGCCCAGTCAAAACTGTTCGCTGCTCTGGCCCCCAATGGTGGAACAAACTCCCCTCACGACGCCAGGACAGCGGAGTCAATCACCACCTTCCGGAGACACCTGAAACCCCACCTCTTCAAGGAATACCTAGGATAGGATAAAGTAATCCTTCTCACCCCCCTTAAATGATTTAGATGCACTATTGTAAAGTGGCTGTTCCACTGGATGTCAGAAGGTGAATTCACCAATTTGTAAGTCGCTCTGGATAAGAGCGTCTGCTAAATGACTTAAATGTAAAATGTAAATAGGGAGCAGACAAACAGACTGGATTATTTAGGGAGCAGACAAACAGACTGGATTATATAGGGAGCAGACAAACAGACTGGATTATATAGGGAGCAGACAAACAGACTGGATTATATAGGGAGGAGACAAACAGACTGGATTATATAGGGAGCAGACAAACAGACTGGATTATATAGGGAGCAGACAAACAGACTGGATTATATAGGGAGCAGACAAACAGACTGGATTATATAGGGAGGAGACAAACAGACTGGATTATATAGGGAGCAGACAAACAGACTGGATTATATAGGGAGCAGACAAACAGACTGGATTATATAGGGAGCAGACAAACAGACTGGATTATATAGGGAGGAGACAAACAGACTGGATTATATAGGGAGGAGACAAACAGACTGGATTATATAGGGAGCAGACAAACAGACTGGATTATATAGGGAGGAGACAAACAGACTAGATTATATAGGAGCACACAAACAGACTGGATTATATAGGGAGCAGACAAACAGACAGACAACCCGGTTCCGGGTTGGAGCGAGCGGTCGCATCTACACTTCCGGTCCACAGGTAGTATAACTTTTCATTACATTTTCATTACATTTCATTATAGTACAACGGTTTGATTTGTCTAATCTTAGCAATTTCTTCTTAGCTAGCTACATAGCCGTCTTTGTATCAAAGATAATTGCGTAATTATCGTATTTCGTCGTCCTAACGTAGTCTACACTGCTATCTGCCCAGCAGCTAGCTATCGTCCACCGTCTACTAGCACTGTAGAAACTATTACACTCAACTGAACGACTCGATTAGTGTAGTGTTAGCTAGCTACATAGTTGTCTTTGCTGTCTTCGTATCCAAGATAATTGTGTAGTTTAGAGTGTGTAGACTTAGAGTGATTTTCTTAATTTACCGAGGTTAGCTAGCCAGCTATTTGTGCGTACTTAACGTAGGAGATACTGCTAGTTAGCTAGCCAACAGCTAGCCAACATCTACCGAATTGAACTTCAACTACCCGGTCAACATTCCGCTTCGCTCCACTGGTAGTATCACATTTTCATTTCACTTCATTACAGTACAACGGTTTGATTTGTTTGATCGTAGCTAGCTAGCTACATAGCCGTCTTTGTATCGAAGACAATTGTGTAGTCTGGAGCGATTTTCTAGGTCAGCTAGCCAGCTATTGTCGTTCTTTTAACGTAACGTTACGTAATCAACACTGCTAGCTAGCCAGCTAGCCAGCTAGCCCCCGAATAGCAGCACTGTAGAAACTATTACACTCGACGGAACGACTTGATTAGTGTAGTGTCAACAACGCAGCCACTGCCAGCTAGCCTACAAAGTCAACAACGCACCCACTGCCAGCTAGCCTACTCCAGCAGTACTGTATCATTTCAATCATTTTAGTCAATAAGATTCTTGCTATGTAAGCTTAACGTTCTGAACATTCGATAAGTGTAGTCCACTTGTCATTCCAATCTCCTTTGCATTAGCGTAGCCTCTTCTGTAGCCTGTCAACTATGTGTCTATCTATCCCTGTTCTCTCCTCTCTGCACAGACCATACAAACGCTCCACACCGCGTGGCCGCGGCCACCCTAATCTGGTGGTCCCAGCGCGCACGACCCACGTGGAGTTCCAGGTCTCCGGTAGCCTCTGGAACTGCCGATCTGCGGCCAACAAGGCAGAGTTCATCTCAGCCTATGCCTCCCTCCAGTCCCTCGACTTCTTGGCACTGACGGAAACATGGATCACCACAGACAACACTGCTACTCCTACTGCTCTCTCTTCGTCCGCCCACGTGTTCTCGCACACCCCGAGAGCTTCTGGTCAGCGGGGTGGTGGCACCGGGATCCTCATCTCTCCCAAGTGGTCATTCTCTCTTTCTCCCCTTACCCATCTGTCTATCGCCTCCTTTGAATTCCATGCTGTCACAGTTACCAGCCCTTTCAAGCTTAACATCCTTATCATTTATCGCCCTCCAGGTTCCCTCGGAGAGTTCATCAATGAGCTTGATGCCTTGATAAGCTCCTTTCCTGAGGACGGCTCACCTCTCACAGTCCTGGGCGACTTTAACCTCCCCACGTCTACCTTTGACTCATTCCTCTCTGCCTCCTTCTTTCCACTCCTCTCCTCTTTGACCTCACCTCTCACCTTCCCCCTACTCACAAGGCAGGCAATACGCTCGACCTCATCTTTACTAGATGCTGTTCTTCCACTAACCTCATTGCAACTCCCCTCCAAGTCTCCGACCACTACCTTGTATCCTTTTCCTCTCGCTCTCATCCAACACTTCCCACACTGCCCCTACTCGGATGGTATCGCCGTCCCAACCTTCGCTCTCTCTCCCCCGCTACTCTCTCCTCTTCCATCCTATCATCTCTTCCCTCTGCTCATACCTTCTCCAACCTATCTCCTGATTCTGCCTCCTCAACCCCTCCTCTCTTCCCTTTCTGCATCCTTTGACTCTCTATGTCCCCTATCCTCCAGGCCGGCTCGGTCCTCCCCTCCCGCTCCGTGGCTCGACGACTCATTGCGAGCTCACAGAACAGTGCTCCGGGCAGCCGAGCGGAAATGGAGGAAAACTCGCCTCCCTGCGGACCTGGCATCCTTTCACTCCCTCCTCTCTACATTTTCCTCCTCTGTCTCTGCTGCTAAAGCCACTTTCTTCCACTCTAAATTCCAAGCATCTGCCTCTAACCCTAGGAAGCTCTTTGCCACCTTCTCCTCCCTCCTGAATCCTCCTCCCCCTCCCCCCTCCTCCCTCTCTGCAGATGACTTCGTCAACCATTTTGAAAAGAAGGTCGACGACATCCGATCCTCGCTTGCTAAGTCAAACGACACCGCTGGTTCTGCTCACACTGCCCTACCCTGTGCTCTGACCTCTTTCTCCCCTCTCTCTCCAGATGAAATCTCGCTTCTTGTGACGGCCGGCCGCCCAACAACCTGCCCGCTTGACCCTATCCCCTCCTCTCTTCTCCAGACCATTTCCGGAGACCTTCTCCCTTACCTCACCTCGCTCATCAACTCATCCCTGACCGCTGGCTACGTCCCTTCCGTCTTCAAGAGAGCGAGAGTTGCACCCTTCTGAAAAAACCTACACTCGATCCCTCCGATGTCAACAACTACAGACCAGTATCCCTTCTTTCTTTTCTCTCCAAAACTCTTGAACGTGCCGTCCTTGGCCAGCTCTCCCGCTATCTCTCTCAGAATGACCTTCTTGATCCAAATCAGTCAGGTTTCAAGACTAGTCATTCAACTGAGACTGCTCTTCTCTGTATCACGGAGGCGCTCCGCACTGCTAAAGCTAACTCTCTCTCCTCTGCTCTCATCCTTCTAGACCTATCGGCTGCCTTCGATACTGTGAACCATCAGATCCTCCTCTCCACCCTCTCCGAGTTGGGCATCTCGGCGCGGCCCACGCTTGGATTGCGCCCCTACCTGACAGGTCGCTCCTACCAGGTGGCGTGGCGCAGAATCTGTCTCCTCGCCACGCGCTCTCACCACTGGTGTCCCCCAGGGCTCTGTTCTAGGCCCTCTCCTATTCTCGCTATACACCAAGTCACTTGGTTCTGTCATAACCTCACATGGTCTCTCCTATCATTGCTATGCAGACGACACACAATTAATCTTCTCCTTTCCCACTTCTGATGACCAGGCGGCGAATCGCATCTCTGCATGTCTGGCAGACATATCAGTGTGGATGACGGACTCACCACCTCAAGCTGAACCTCGGCAAGACGGAGCTGCTCTTCCTCCCGGGGAGAGGACTGCCCGTTCCATGATCTCGCCATCACGGTTGACAACTCCATTGTGTCCTCCTCCCAGAGCGCTAAGAACCTTGGCGTGATCCTGGACAACACCCTGTCGTTCTCAACTAACATCAAGGCGGTGGCCCGTTCCTGTAGGTTCATGCTCTACAACATCCGCAGAGTACGACCCTGCCTCACATAGGAAGCGGCGCAGGTCCTAATCCAGGCACTTGTCATCTCCCGCCTGGATTACTGCAACTCGCTGTTGGCTGGGCTCCCTGCCTGTGCCATTAAACCCCTACAACTCATCCAGAACGCCGCAGCCCCGTCTGGTGTTCAACCTTCCCAAGTTCTCTCACGTCACCCCGCTCCTCCGCTCTCTCCACTGGCTTCCAGTTGAAGCTCGCATCCGCTACAAGACCATGGTGCTTGCCTACGGAGCTGTGAGGGGAACGGCACCGCAGTACCTCCAGGCTCTGATCAGGCCCTACACCCAAACAAGTGCACTGCGTTCATCCACCTCTGGCCTGCTCGCCTCCCTACCACTGAGGAATGCAGTTCCCGCTCAGCCCAGTCAAAACTGTTCGGCTGCTCTGGCCCCCCAATGGTGGAACAAACTCCCTCACGACGCCGGGATAGCGGAGTCAATCACCACCTTCCGGAGACACCTGAAACCCCACCTCTTCAAGGAATACCTAGGATAGGATAAAGTAATCCTTCTCACCCCCTTAAATGATTTAGATGCACTATTGTAAAGTGGCTGTTCCACTGGATGTCAGAAGGTGAATTCACCAATTTGTAAGTTGCTCTGGATAAGAGCGCCTGCTAAATGACTTAAATGTAAAATGTAAATAGGGAGCAGACAAACAGACTGGATTATATAGGGAGGAGACAAACAGACTGGATTATATAGGGAGCAGACAAACAGACTGGATTATATAGGGAGCAGACAAACAGACTGGATTATATAGGGAGGAGACAAACAGACTGGATTATATAGGGAGCAGACAAACAGACTGGATTATATAGGGAGGAGACAAACAGACTGGATTATATAGGGAGCAGACAAACAGACTGGATTATATAGGGAGCAGACAAACAGACTGGATTATATAGGGAGGCAGACAAACAGACTGGATTATATAGGGAGCAGACAAACAGACTGGATTATATAGGGAGCAGACAAACAGACTGGATTATATAGGGAGCAGACAAACAGACTGGATTATATAGGGAGCAGACAAACAGACTGGATTATATAGGGAGCAGACAAACAGACTGGATTATATAGGGAGCAGACAAACAGACTGGATTATATAGAGGAGCAGACAAACAGACTGGATTATATAGGGAGCACACAAACAGACTGGATTATATAGGGAGGAGACAAACAGACTGGATTATATAGGGAGGAGACAAACAGACTGGATTATATAGGGAGCAGACAAACAGACTGGATTATATAGGGAGCAGACAAACAGACTGGATTATATAGGGAGCAGACAAACAGACTGGATTATATAGGGAGCAGACAAACAGACTGGATTATATAGGGAGGAGACAAACAGACTGGATTATATAGGGAGCAGACAAACAGACTGGATTATATAGAGAGCAGACAAACAGACTGGATTATATAGGGAGCAGACAAACAGACTAGATTATATAGGGAGCAGACAAACAGACTGGATTATATAGGGAGCAGACAAACAGACTGGATTATATAGGGAGCAGACAAACAGACTGGATTATATAGGGAGCAGACAAACAGACTGGATTATATAGGGAGGAGACAAACAGACTGGATTATATAGGGAGCAGACAAACAGACTGGATTATATAGGGAGCAGACAAACAGACTGGATTATATAGGGAGCAGACAAACAGACTGGATTATATAGGGAGCAGACAAACAGACTGGATTATATAGGGAGCAGACAAACAGACTGGATTATATAGGGAGCAGACAAACAGACTGGATTATATAGGGAGCAGACAAACAGACTGGATTATATAGGAGCAGACAAACAGACTGGATTATATAGGGAGCAGACAAACAGACTGGATTATATAGGGAGCAGACAAACAGACTGGATTATATAGGGAGGAGACAAACAGACTGGATTATATAGGGAGCAGACAAACAGACTGGATTATATAGGGAGCAGACAAACAGACTGGATTATATAGGGAGCAGACAAACAGACTGGATTATATAGGGAGCAGACAAACAGACTGGATTATATAGGGAGCAGACAAACAGACTGGATTATATAGGGAGCAGACAAACAGACTGGATTATATAGGGAGCAGACAAACAGACTGGATTATATAGGGAGGAGACAAACAGACTGGATTATATAGGGAGCAGACAAACAGACTGGATTATATAGGGAGCAGACAAACAGACTGGATTATATAGGGAGCAGACAAACAGACTAGATTATATAGGGAGCAGACAAACAGACTGGATTATATAGGGAGCAGACAAACAGACTGGATTATATAGGGAGCAGACAAACAGACTGGATTATATAGGGAGGAGACAAACAGACTGGATTATATAGGGAGGAGACAAACAGACTGGATTATATAGGAAGCAGACAAACAGACTGGATTATATAGGAAGCAGACAAACAGACTGGATTATATAGAGAGCAGACAAACAGACTGGATTATATAGGGAGCAGACAAACAGACTGGATTATATAGGGAGCAGACAAACAGACGGGATTATATAGGGAGCAGACAAACAGACTGGATTATATAGGGAGCAGACAAACAGACGGGATTATATAGGGAGCAGACAAACAGACTGGATTATATAGGGAGGAGACAAACAGACTGGATTATATGGGAGGAGACAAACAGACTGGATGATATAGGGAGCAGACAAACAGACTGGATTATATAGGGAGCAGACAAACAGACTGGATTATATAGGGAGCAGACAAACAGACTGGATTATATAGGGAGCAGACAAACAGACTGGATTATATAGGGAGCAGACAAACAGACTGGATTATATAGGAAGCAGACAAACAGACTGGATTATATAGGGAGCAGACAAACAGACTGGATTATATAGGGAGCAGACAAACAGACTGGATTATATAGGAAGCAGACAAACAGACTGGATTATATAGGAGCAGACAAACAGACTGGATTATATAGGGAGCAGACAAACAGACTGGATTATATAGGAAGCAACTTTCTCAGAGTTTATTTACTAACTACCCCAACGCTTTACTGACCATCCCTGAGATCAGTTAATCAATCAATCAAATGTATTTTATGAAGCCCTTTAAAACATCAGCACTTGACTTGTCACAAAGAGCTTCACAGAAACCCAGCCTAAAATCCCAAAGAGTAAGCAAAGCAGAAGTAGAAGCACAGTGGCTAGGAAACACTCCCTAGAAGCCACTTTAAACTATGCCATTCTATGTTAACATACCCTACATTACTCATCTCATATGTATATACTGTACTCTGTACCATCTACTGCATCTTGTCTATGCCGTTCTGTACCATCACTCATTCATATATATCTTCATGTACATATTATTTATCCCTTTACACTTGTGTGTATAAGGTAGTAGTTTTGGAATTGTTAGGTTAGATTACTCGTTGGTTATTACTGCATTGTCGGGAACTAGAAGCATAAGCATTTCACTACACTCGCATTAACATCTGCTAACCATGTGTATGTGACCAATAACATCTGCTAACCATGTGACCAATAACATCTGCTAACCATGTGTATGTGACCAATAACATCTGCTAACCATGTGTACGTGACCAATAACATCTGCTAACCATGTGTATGTCACCAATAACATCTGCTAACCATGTGACCAATAACATCTGCTAACCATGTGTATGTGACCAATAACATCTGCCAACCATGTGTATGTGACCAATAACATCTGCTAACCATGTGTATGTGACCAATAACATCTGCTAACCATGTGTATGTGACCAATAACATCTGCTAACCATGTGTACGTGACCATTAACATCTGCTAACCATGTGTATGTCACCAATAACATCTGCTAACTATGTGACCAATAACATCTGCTAACCATGTGTATGTGACCAATAACATCTGCCAACCATGTGTATGTGACCAATAACATCTGCTAACCATGTGTATGTGACCAATAACATCTGCTAACCATGTGTATGTGACCAATAACATCTGCTAACCATGTGTATGTGACCATTAACATCTGCTAACCATGTGTATGTCACCAATAACATCTGCTAACTATGTGACCAATAACATCTGCTAACCATGTGTATGTGACCAATAACATCTGCCAACCATGTGTATGTGACCAATAACATCTGCTAACCATGTGTATGTGACCAATAACATCTGCTAACCATGTGTATGTGACCAATAACATCTGCTAACCATGTGTATGTGAACAATAACATCTGCTAACCATGTGTATGTGACCAATAAAATTAGATTAGCTTTGATTCGAAGCCATGAACCTACTGCGGAATGAAACTTCGAGAGGAAGCTGATCCTCTTCTTGCCTGAACTAAAATAATGTCTACAGTACAACAATAATACCACTACGTGTTACAGTAGTAAAACTCTGTGTCGTATTACCGGTTGGACCAGGACGTTGTTTTTGCCGTAGAGCAGGTGAGTACGGGAGTTCTGGTGAAGAGATTCCACGTATTCCCGTGCAGACGCAGCAAACTTATCCTCGGACATGCTGACGCTGGACTGTCTCTTCCGGATCTGGGAAACAGGCCAATAGAAAGGTCTACGTTATTGAGAATTGAAACAGGCCAGGAGAAAGGTCTATGCTATTGAGAATTGAAACAGGCCAATAGAAAGGTCTACGCTATTGAGAATTGAAACAGGCCAGGAGAAAGGTCTATGCTATTGAGAATTGAAACAGGCCAGGAGAAAGGTCTATGCTATTGAGAATTGAAACAGGCCAGGAGAAAGGTCTATGCTATTGAGAATTGAAACAGGCCAGGAGAAAGGTCTATGCTATTGAGAATTGAAACAGGCCAGGAGAAAGGTCTATGCTATTGAGAATTGAAACAGGCCAGGAGAAAGGTCTATGCTATTGAGAATTGAAACAGGCCAGGAGAGAGGTCTATGCTATTGAGAATTGAAACAGGCCAGGAGAAAGGTCTATGTTATTGAGAATTGAAACAGGCCAGGAGCAAGGTCTATGCTATTGAGAATTGAAACAGGCCAGGAGAAAGGTCTATGTTATTGAGAATTGAAACAGGCCAGGAGAAAGGTCTATGTTATTGAGAATTGAAACAGGCCAGGAGAAAGGTCTATGTTATTGAGAATTGAAACAGGCTAGGAGAAAGGTCTATGTTATTAAGTATTGAAACAGGCCAGGCGAAAGGTCTATGTTATTGAGAATTGAAACAGGCTAGACACACTACACTGCATAGAGACTCCACAACACTACATAGAGACTCCACAACACTACATAAAGAGAGACACTACATAGAGACTCCTCAACACTACATAAAGAGAGACACTACAACACTACATAAAGAGACACCACAACACTACATAAAGAGAGCACCACAACACTACATACAGAGAGCACCACAACACTACATAGAGACACCACAACACTACATAAAGAGAGACACCACAACACTACATACAGACACCACAACACTACATAGAGACACCACAACACTACATAAAGAGAGACACTACAACACTACATAGAGACACCACAACACTACATAAAGAGAGACACTACATAGAGACACCACAACACTACATAAAGAGAGACA
>NW_027014517.1:0-13368 GCF_036934945.1 Oncorhynchus masou masou | reverse complement strand
CAGCGGGGCGGGGCACAGCGTGGTGGGCTGGGTATGGACCTACAGGCACGCAGCGGGGCGGGGAACAGCGTGGTGAGCAGGGTATGGACCTACAGGCACGCAGCGGGGCGGGGCACAGCGTGGTGGGCTGGGTATGGACCTACAGGCACGCAGCGGGGCGGGGAACAGCGTGGTGAGCAGGGTATGGACCTACAGGCACGCAGCGGGGCGGGGCACAGCGTGGTGGGCTGGGTATGGACCTACAGGCACGCAGCGGGGCGGGGCACAGCGTGGTGGGCTGAGTATGGACCTACAGGCACGCAGCGGGGCGGGGAACAGCGTGGTGAGCAGGGTATGGACCTACATGCACGCAGCGGTGCGGGGCACAGCGTGGTGGGAGCATGGTGGGCTGGGTATGGACCTACATGCACGCAGCGGGGCACAGCGTGGTGGGCTGGGTATGGACCTACATGCACGCAGCGGGGCACAGCGTGGTGGGCTGGGTATGGACCTACAGGCACGCAGCGGGGCGGGGCACAGGGTGGTGGGCAGGGTATGGACCTACAGGCACGCAGCGGGGCACAGCGTTGTGGGCAGGGTATGGACCTACAGGCACGCAGCGGGGCGGGGCACAGCGTGGTGGGCTGGGTATGGACCTACATGCACGCAGCGGGGCGGGGCACAGCGTGGTGGGCTGGGTATGGACCTACATGCACGCAGCGGGGCGGGGAACAGCGTTGTGGGCTGGATATGGACCTACAGGCACGCAGCGGGGCGGGGCACAGCGTGGTGGGCTGGGTATGGACCTACATGCACGCAGCGGGGCGGGGCACAGCGTGGTGGGCTGGGTATGGACCTACAGGCACGCAGCGGGGCGGGGCTCAGCGTTGTGGGCAGGGTATGGACCTACATGCACGCAGCGGGGCGGGGCACAGCGTGGTGGGCTGGGTATGGACCTACATGCACGCAGCGGGGCACAGCGTGGTGGGCTGGGTATGGACCTACATGCACGCAGCGGGGCACAGCGTGGTGGGCTGGGTATGGACCTACAGGCACGCAGCGGGGCGGGGCACAGCGTGGTGGGCTGGGTATGGACCTACAGGCACGCAGCGGGGCGGGGCACAGCGTGGTGGGCTGGGTATGGACCTACAGGCACGCAGAGGGGCGGGGCACAGCGTGGTGGGCTGGGTATGGACCTACAGGCACGCAGCGGGGCGGGGCACAGCGTGGTGGGCTGAGTATGGACCTACAGGCACGCAGCGGGGCGGGGAACAGCGTGGTGAGCAGGGTATGGACCTACATGCACGCAGCGGCGCGGGGCACAGCGTGGTGGGAGCGTGGTGGGCTGGGTATGGACCTACATGCACGCAGCGGGGCACAGCGTGGTGGGCTGGGTATGGACCTACATGCACGCAGCGGGGCACAGCGTGGTGGGCTGGGTATGGACCTACAGGCACGCAGCGGGGCGGGGCACAGCGTGGTGGGCTGAGTATGGACCTACATGCACGCAGCGGGGCACAGCGTGGTGGGCTGGGTATGGACCTACAGGCACGCAGCGGGGCGGGGCACAGGGTGGTGGGCAGGGTATGGACCTACAGGCACGCAGCGGGGCACAGCGTTGTGGGCAGGGTATGGACCTACAGGCACGCAGCGGGGCGGGGCACAGCGTGGTGGGCTGGGTATGGACCTACATGCATGCAGCGGGGTGGGGCACAGCGTGGTGGGCTGGGTATGGACCTACAGGCACGCAGCGGGGCGGGGCACAGCGTTGTGGGCAGGGTATGGTCCTACATGCACGCAGCGGGGCACAGCATGGTGGGCTGGGTATGGACCTACAGGCACGCAGCGGGGTGGGGCACAGCGTTGTGGGCAGGGTATGGACCTACATGCACGCAGCGGGGCGGGGCACAGCGTGGTGGGCTGGGTATGGACCTACATGCACGCAGCGGGGCGGGGAACAGCGTTGTGGGCTGGATATGGACCTACAGGCACGCAGCGGAGCGGGGCACAGCGTGGTGGGCTGGGTATGGACCTACAGGCACGCAGCGGGGCGGGGCACAGCGTGGTGGGCTGGGTATGGACCTACAGGCACGCAGCGGGGCGGGGCTCAGCGTTGTGGGCAGGGTATGGACCTACAGGCACGCAGCGGGGCGGGGCACAGCGTTGTGGGCAGGGTATGGACCTACAGGCACGCAGCGGGGCGGGGCACAGCGTTGTGGGCAGGGTATGGACCTACAGGCACGCAGCGGGGCGGGGCACAGCGTGGTGGGCTGGGTATGGACCTACATGCACGCAGCGGGGCGGGGCACAGCTTGGTGGGCTGGGTATGGACCTACATGCACGCAGCGGGGCACAGCGTGGTGGGCTGGGTATGGACCTACAGGCACGCAGCGGGGCGGGGCACAGCGTTGTGGGCAGGGTATGGACCTACATGCACGCAGCGGGGCACAGCGTGGTGGGCTGGGTATGGACCTACAGGCACGTAGCGGGGCGGGGCACAGCGTTGTGGGCAGGGTATGGACCTACATGCACGCAGCGGGGCGTGGCACAGCGTGGTGGGCTGGGTATGGACCTACATGCACGCAGCGGGGCACAGCGTGGTGGGCTGGGTATGGACCTACAGGCACGCAGCGGGACGGGGCACAGCATTGTGTGCAGGGTATGGACCTACATGCACGCAGCGGGGCACAGCGTGGTGGGCTGGGTATGGACCTACAGGCACGTAGCGGAGCGGGGCACAGCGTTGTGGGCAGGGTATGGACCTACATGCACGCAGCGGGGCGGGGCACAGCGTGGTGGGCTGGGTATGGACCTACATGCACGCAGCGGGGCACAGCATGGTGGGCTGGGTATGGACCTACAGGCACGCAGCGGGACGGGGCACAGCATTGTGGGCAGGGTATGGACCTACAGACACGCAGCGGGGTGGGGCACAGCGTTGTGGGCAGGGTATGGACCTACAAGCACGCAGCGGGGCGGGGCACAGCGTGGTGGGCTGGGTATGGACCTACATGCACGCAGCGGGGCCGGGGCACAGCGTTGTGGGCAGGGTATGGACCTACAGGCGCGGAGCGGGGCACAGCGTGGTGGGCTGGGTATGGACCTACATGCACGCAGCGGGGCGGGGCACAGCGTGGTGGGCTGGGTATGGACCTACATGCACGCAGCGGGGCGGGGCACAGCGTTGTGGGCAGGGTATGGACCTACAGGCACGCAGCGGGGCGGGGCACAGCGTTGTGGGCAGGGTATGGACCTACAGTCACGCAGCGGGGCGGGCCACAGCATGTTGGGCTGGGTATGGACCTACAGTCACGCAGCGGGGCGGGGCACAGCGTTGTGTGCTGGGTATGGACCTACAGGCACGCAGCGGGGCGGGGCACAGCGTGGTGGGCTGGGTATGGACCTACAGGCACGCAGCGGGGCGGGGCACAGCGTTGTGGGCAGGGTATGGACCTACAGACACGCAGCGGGGCGGGGCACAGCGTGGTGGGCTGGGTATGGACCTACATGCACGCAGCGGGGCGGGGCACAGCGTGGTGGGCTGGGTATGGACCTACATGCACGCAGCGGGGTGGGGCACAGCGTGGTGGGCTGGGTTTGGACCTACAGGCACGCAGCGGAGCGGGGCACAGCGTGGTGGGCTGGGTATGGACCTACATGCACGCAGCGGGGCGGGGCACAGCGTTGTGGGCAGGGTATGGACCTACAGGCACGCAGCGGGGCGGGGCACAGCGTGGTGGGCTGGGTATGGACCTACAGGCACGCAGCGGGGCGGGGCACAGCGTGGTGTGCTGGGTATGGACCTACAGGCACGCAGCGGGGCGGGGCACAGCGTGGTGGGCTGGGTATGGACCTACAGGCACGCAGCGGGGCGGGGCACAGCGTTGTGGGCAGGGTATGGACCTACAGGCACGCAGCGGGGCGGGGCACAGCGTTGTGGGCAGGGTATAGACCTACAGGCACGCAGCGGGGCGGGGCACAGTGTGGTGGGCTGGGTATGGACCTACATGCACGCAGCGGGGCGGGGCACAGCGTGGTGGGCTGGGTATGGACCTACATGCACGCAGCGGGGCGGGGCACAGCGTGGTGGGCTGGGTATGGACCTACATGCACGCAGCGGGGCGGGGCACAGCGTGGTGGGCTGGGTATGGACCTACATGGGCGGGGCGGGGGCACAGCGTTGTGGGCAGGGTATGGACCTACAGGCACGCAGCGGGGCGGGGCACAGCGTGGTGGGCTGGGTATGGACCTACAGGCACGCAGCGGGGCGGGACACAGCGTGGTGGGCTGGGTATGGACCTACAGGCACGCAGCGGGGCGGGGCACAGCGTGGTGGGCTGGGTATGGACCTACAGGCACGCAGCGGGGCGGGGCACAGCGTGGTGGGCTGGGTATGGACCTACAGGCACGCAGCGGGGCGGGACACAGCGTGGTGGGCTGGGTATGGACCTACATGCATGCAGCGGGGCGGGGCACAGCGTGGTGGGCTGGGTATGGACCTACATGCACGCAGCGGTGCGGGGCACAGCGTGGTGGGCTGGGTATGGACCTACAGGCACGGGGGCGGGGCCTGGCGGTGGGCTGGGTATGGTTTCCCAGGCAATCAGCGGAGGCGGGGCACAGCGTGGTGGGCTGGGTATGGACCTACAGGCACTCAGCGGGGTGGGGCACAGCGTAGTGAGCTGGGTATGGACCTACATGCTGGCTTAGCGGAGCCCGAGGTACAGCGTGGTGGGCTGGGTATGGACCTACATGCCGCGGAGTGGGGCACAGCGTGGTGGGCAGTGGACCTACATGCACGCAGCGGGGCACAGCGTGGTGGGCTGGGTATGGACCTACACAGGTACGTAGCGGGCGGGGCACAGCGTTGGCTGGGCAGGGGTATGGACCTGCAGGCACGCAGCGGGGCGGGGCACAGCGTTGTGGGCAGGGTGGATCTACATGCACGCAGCGGGGCGCAGCGGGTGGGGCTGGGTATGGACCTACAGGCACGTGCGGGGCGGGGCACAGCGTTGTGGGCAGGGTATGGACCTACATGCAGCAGCGGGGCGGGGCACAGCGGTGGGGCTGGGTATGAACCTACATGCTACCATGGCAGGGGCACAGCGTGGTGGGCTGGGTATGGACCTACAGGCAACGCAGCGGGGCCAGGGCACAGCATTGTGTGCAGGGTGTGGACCTACATGCACGCAGCGTTTTGGCGTGGTGGGCTGGTATGGACCTACAGGCACGTGGAGGCGGGGCACAGCGTTGTGGGCAGGGTGCTGGACCTACATGCACTTGGCGGGGCGGGGCACAGCGTGGTGGGCTGGGTATGGACTGCATGCAACGCGGGGCTGGCATGGTGAAGACGGGTAATGGACCTACAGGCACGCAGCGGGACGGGGGCACAGCATTGTGGGCAGAGTATGGACCTACAGACACGCAGCGGGGAGGCACAGCGTTGTGGGCAGGGTATGGACCTACAGGCGCGGGGCGGGGCACAGCGTGGTGGGCTGGGTATGGACCTACATGCACGCGACGGGGGTGGGGGCACAGCGTTGTGGGCAGGGTATGGGCGCCTACAAGCACGCAGCGGGGCGGGAGCACAGCGTGGTGGGCTGGGCTGTGGACCTACATGCACGCAGCGGGGCCGGGGCACAGCGGTGTGGGCAGGGTATGGACCTGCATGCGCGGACCGGGCTGGCGTGGTGGGCTGGGTATGGACCTACATGCACACAGCGGGGCGGGCGCGCAGCGTGGTGGACGGGTATGGACCTACATGCACGGGGGGGCGGGGCACAGCGTTGTGGGCAGGGTATGGACCTACAGGCACGCAGCGGGGCGGGGGCGGTTGTGGGCAGGGTATGGACAGTCACGTGCCACAGCGTGTGGGCTGGGTATGGACCTACATGCACGGGGCGGGGGCAGCGTTGTGTGCTGGGTATGGACCTACAGGCACGCAGGCGGGCGGGGCACAGCGTGGTGGGCTGGGTATGGACCTACAGGCACGCAGCGGGGCGGGCACAGTGTTGTGGGCAGGGTATGGACCTACAGACACGCAGCGGGGCGGGGCACAGCGTGGTGGGCTGGGTATGGACCTACATGCACGCAGCGGGCGGGGCACAGCGTGGTGGGCTGGGTATGGACCTACATGCACGCAGCGGGGCGGGGCACAGCGTGGTGGGCTGGGTATGGACCTACATGGGCTGGGGCGGGGCACAGCGTTGTGGGCAGGGTATGGACCTCACAGGCACGCGCGGCGGGCGGGGCACCGTGGTGGGCTGGGTATGGACCTACAGGCACGCAGCGGGGCGGGGCACAGCGTTGTGGGCTGGGTATGGACCTACAGCATGCAGCGGGGCGGGGCACGGCGTGGTGCGGGGGAACAG
This sequence comes from Oncorhynchus masou masou, assembly GCF_036934945.1. Taxonomy (NCBI): domain Eukaryota; kingdom Metazoa; phylum Chordata; class Actinopteri; order Salmoniformes; family Salmonidae; genus Oncorhynchus; species Oncorhynchus masou. Next base: position 7,018 of record NW_027014517.1, on the reverse strand, counting down.
CGTGGTGGGCTGGGTATGGACCTACAGGCACGCAGCGGGGCGCACAGCGTTGTGGGCAGGGTATAGACCTACAGGCACGCACGGGGGCGGGGCAGTGTGGTGGGCTGGGTATGGACCTACATGCACGCAGCGGGGCGGGGCACAGCGTGGTGGGCTGGGTATGGACCTACATGCACGCAGCGGGGCGGGGCACAGCGTGGTGGGCTGGGGTATGGACCTACATGCACGCAGCGGGGCGGGGCACAGCGTGGTGGGCTGGGTATGGACCTACATGGGCGGGGCGGGGCACAGCGTTGTGGGCAGGGTATGGACCTACAGGCACGCAGCGGGGCGGGGCACAGCGTGGTGGGCTGGGTATGGACCTACAGGCACGCAGCGGGGCGGGACACAGCGTGGTGGGCTGGGTATGGACCTACAGGCACGCAGCGGGGCGGGGCACAGCGTGGTGGGTAGTATGGACCTGCAGGCACGCAGCGGGGCGGGGCACAGCGTGGTGGGCTGGGTATGGACCTACAGGCACGCAGCGGGGGCGGGACACAGCGTGGTGGGCTGGGTATGGACCTACATGCATGCAGCGGGGCGGGGCACAGCGTGGTGGGCTGGGTATGGACCTACATGCACGCAGCGGTGCGGGGCACAGCGTGGTGGGCTGGGTATGGACCTACAGGCACGGGGCGGGGCACAGCGTGGTGGGCTGGGTATGGACCTACAGGCAATCAGCGGGGCGGGGCACAGCGTGGTGGGCTGGGTATGGACCTACAGGCACTCAGCGGGGTGGGGCACAGCGTGGTGAGCTGGGTATGGACCTACATGCAAGCAGCGGAGCGGGGTACAGCGTGGTGGGCTGGGTATGGACCTACATGCACGCAGCGGAGTGGGGCACAGCGTGGTGGGCAGGGTATGGACCTACATGCACGCAGCGGGGCGGGGCACAGCGTGGTGGGCTGGGTTTGGACCTACAGGCACGCAGCGGGGCGGGGCACAGCGTTGTGGGCAGGGTATGGACCTACAGGCACGCAGCGGGGCGGGGCACAGCGTTGTGGGCAGGGTATAGACCTACAGGCACGCAGCGGGGCGGGGCACAGTGTGGTGGGCTGGGTATGGACCTACATGCACGCAGCGGGGCGGGGCACAGCGTGGTGGGCTGGGTATGGACCTACATGCACGCAGCGGGGCGGGGAACAGCGTTGTGGGCTGGATATGGACCTACAGGCACGCAGCGGGGCGGGGCACAGTGTGGTGGGCTGGGTATGGACCTACATGCACGCAGCGGGGCGGGGCACAGCGTGGTGGGCTGGGTATGGACCTACATGCACGCAGCGGGGCGGGGCACAGCGTGGTGGGCTGGGTATGGACCTACATGCACGCAGCGGGGCGGGGCACAGCGTGGTGGGCTGGGTATGGACCTACATGGGCGGGGCGGGGCACAGCGTTGTGGGCAGGGTATGGACCTACAGGCACGCAGCGGGGCGGGGCACAGCGTTGTGGGCTGGGTATGGACCTACATGCACGCAGCGGGGCGGGGAACAGCGTGGTGGGCTGGGTATGGACCTACAGGCACGCAGCGGGGCGGGGCACAGTGTGGTGGGCTGGGTATGGACCTACATGCACGCAGCGGGGCGGGGCACAGCGTGGTGGGCTGGGTATGGACCTACATGCACGCAGCGGGGCGGGGCACAGCGTGGTGGGCTGGGTATGGACCTACATGCACGCAGCGGGGCGGGGCACAGCGTGGTGGGCTGGGTATGGACCTACATGGGCGGGGCGGGGCACAGCGTTGTGGGCAGGGTATGGACCTACAGGCACGCAGCGGGGCGGGGCACAGCGTGGTGGGCTGGGTATGGACCTACAGGCACGCAGCGGGGCGGGACACAGCGTGGTGGGCTGGGTATGGACCTACAGGCACGCAGCGGGGCGGTGCACAGCGTGGTGGGCTGGGTATGGACCTACAGGCACGCAGCGGGGCGGGGCACAGCGTGGTGGGCTGGGTATGGACCTACAGGCACGCAGCGGGGCGGGACACAGCGTGGTGGGCTGGGTATGGACCTACATGCATGCAGCGGGGCGGGGCACAGCGTGGTGGGCTGGGTATGGACCTACATGCACGCAGCGGTGCGGGGCACAGCGTGGTGGGCTGGGTATGGACCTACAGGCACGGGGCGGGGCACAGCGTGGTGGGCTGGGTATGGACCTACAGGCACTCAGCGGGGCGGGGCACAGCGTGGTGGGCTGGGTATGGACCTACAGGCACTCAGCGGGGCGGGGCACAGCGTGGTGGGCTGGGTATGGACCCACAGGCACTCAGCGGGGCGGGGCACAGCGTGGTGGGCAGGGTATGTACCCACAGGCACTCAGCGGGGCGGGGCACAGCGTGGTGGGCTGGGTATGGACCTACAGGCACTCAGCGGGGCGGGGCACAGCGTGGTGGGCTGGGTATGGACCTACAGGCACTCAGCGGGGCGGCGCACAGCGTGGTGGGCTGAGGTTGGACCTACAGGCACTCAGCGGGGCGGGGCACAGCGTGATGGGCTGGGTTTGGACCTACAGGCACTCAGCGGGGCAGGGCACAGCGTGGTGGCTGGGTATGGACCCACAGGCACGCAGCGGGGCGGGGCACAGCGTGGTGGGCTGGGTATGGACCCACAGGCACTCAGCGGGGCGGGGCACAGCGTGGTGGGCTGGGTATGGACCCACAGGCACTCAGCGGAGCGGGGCACAGCGTGGTGTGCTGGTTATGGACCCACAGGCACTCAGCGGGGCGGGGCACAGCGTGGTGGGCAGGGTATGGACCTACATGCACGCAGCGGGGTGGGAGCGTGGTGGGCTGGGTATGGACCTACAGGCACGCAGCGGGGCGGGCTGGGTATGGACCTACATGCACACAGCGGGGTGTGGCACAGCGTGGTGGGAGCTTGGTGGGCTTGGTATGGACCTACAGGCATGCAGCGGGGCGGGGCACAGCGTTGTGGGCTGGGTATGGACCTACAGGCACGCAGCGGGGCGGGGCACAGCGTGATGGGCTGGGTATGGACCTACAGGCACTCAGCGGGGCGGGGCACAGCGTGGTGGGCTGGGTATGGACCTACATGCACGCAGCGGGGCGGGGCACAGCGTGGTGGGCTGGGTATCGACCTACATGCACGCAGCGGGGCGGGGCACAGCGTGGTGGGCTGGGTATGGACCTACATGGGCGGGGCGGGGCACAGCGTTGTGGGCAGGGTATGGACCTACAGGCACGCAGCGGGGCGGGGCACAGCGTGGTGGGCTGGGTATGGACCTACAGGCACGCAGCGGGGCGGGACACAGCGTGGTGGGCTGGGTATGGACCTACAGGCACTCAGCGGGGCGGGGCACAGCGTGGTGGGCTGGGTATGGACCTACATGCACGCAGCGGGGCGGGGCACAGCGTGGTGGGCTGGGTATCGACCTACATGCACGCAGCGGGGCGGGGCACAGCGTGGTGGGCTGGGTATGGACCTACATGGGCGGGGCGGGGCACAGCGTTGTGGGCAGGGTATGGACCTACAGGCACGCAGCGGGGCGGGGCACAGCGTGGTGGGCTGGGTATGGACCTACAGGCACGCAGCGGGGCGGGACACAGCGTGGTGGGCTGGGTATGGACCTACAGGCACGCAGCGGGGCGGGGCACAGCGTGGTGGGCTGGGTATGGACCTACAGGCACGCAGCGGGGCGGGGCACAGCGTGGTGGGCTGGGTATGGACCTACAGGCACGCAGCGGGGCGGGACACAGCGTGGTGGGCTGGGTATGGACCTACATGCACGCAGCGGGGCGGGGCACAGCGTGGTGGGCTGGGTATGGACCTACATGCATGCAGCGGGGTGGGGCACAGCGTGGTGAGCTGGGTATGGACCTACATGCATGCAGCGGGGCGGGGCACAGCGTGGTGAGCTGGGTATGGACCTACATGCACGCAGCGGTGCGGGGCACAGCGTGGTGGGCTGGGTATGGACCTACAGGCACGGGGCGGGGCACAGCGTGGTGGGCTGGGTATGGACCTACAGGCAATCAGCGGGGCGGGGCACAGCGTGGTGGGCTGGGTATGGACCTACAGGCACTCAGCGGGGTGGGGCACAGCGTGGTGAGCTGGGTATGGACCTACATGCAAGCAGCGGAGCGGGGAACAGCGTGGTGGGCTGGGTATGGACCTACATGCACGCAGCGGAGTGGGGCACAGCGTGGTGGGCAGGGTATGGACCTACATGCACGCAGCGGGGCGGGGCACAGCGTGGTGGGCTGGGTATGGACCTACATGCACGCAGCGGGGCGGGGCACAGCGTGGTGGGCTGGGTATGGACCTACAGGCATGCAGCGGGGCGGGGCACAGCGTGGTGGGCTGGGTATGGACCTACAGGCACTCAGCGGGGCGGGGCACAGCGTGGTGGGCTGGGTATGGACCTACAGGCACTCAGCGGGGGGGGCACAGCGTGGTGGGCTGGGTATGGACCCACAGGCACTCAGCGGGGCGGGGCACAGCGTGGTGGGCAGGGTATGTACCCACAGGCACTCAGCGGGGCGGGGCACAGCGTGGTGGGCTGGGTATGGACCTACAGGCACTCAGCGGGGCGGGGCACAGCGTGGTGGGCTGGGTATGGACCTACAGGCACTCAGCGGGGCGGCGCACAGCGTGGTGGGCTGAGGTTGGACCTACAGGCACTCAGCGGGGCGGGGCACAGCGTGATGGGCTGGGTTTGGACCTACAGGCACTCAGCGGGGCAGGGCACAGCGTGGTGGCTGGGTATGGACCCACAGGCACGCAGCGGGGCGGGGCACAGCGTGGTGGGCTGGGTATGGACCCACAGGCACTCAGCGGGGCGGGGCACAGCGTGGTGGGCTGGGTATGGACCCACAGGCACTCAGCGGAGCGGGGCACAGCGTGGTGTGCTGGTTATGGACCCACAGGCACTCAGCGGGGCGGGGCACAGCGTGGTGGGCAGGGTATGGACCTACATGCACGCAGCGGGGTGGGAGCGTGGTGGGCTGGGTATGGACCTACAGGCACGCAGCGGGGCGGGCTGGGTATGGACCTACATGCACACAGCGGGGTGTGGCACAGCGTGGTGGGAGCTTGGTGGGCTGGGTATGGACCTACATGGGCGGGGCGGGGCACAGCGTTGTGGGCAGGGTATGGACCTACAGGCACGCAGCGGGGCGGGGGCACAGCGTGGTGGGCTGGGTATGGACCTACAGGCACGCAGCGGGGGCGGGACACAGCGTGGTGGGCTGGGTATGGACCTACAGGCACGCAGCGGGGCGGGGCACAGCGTGGTGGGCTGGGTATGGACCTACAGGCACGCAGCGGGGCGGGGCACAGCGTGGTGGGCTGGGTATGGACCTACAGGCACGCAGCGGGGCGGGGCACAGCGTGGTGGGCTGGGTATGGACCTACAGGCACGCAGCGGGGCGGGACACAGCGTGGTGGGCTGGGTATGGACCTACATGCATGCAGCGGGGCGGGGCACAGCGTGGTGGGCTGGGTATGGACCTACATGCACACAGCGGGGCGGGACACAGCGTGGTGGGCTGGGTATGGACCTACATGCATGCAGCGGGGCGGGGCACAGCGTGGTGGGCTGGGTATGGACCTACATGCACACAGCGGGGCGGGACACAGCGTGGTGGGCTGGGTATGGACCTACATGCATGCAGCGGGGCGGGGCACAGCGTGGTGGGCTGGGTATGGACCTACATGCACGCAGCGGTGCGGGGCACAGCGTGGTGGGCTGGGTATGGACCTACAGGCACGGGGGCGGGGCACAGCGTGGTGGGCTGGGTATGGACCTACAGGCAATCAGCGGGGCGGGGCACAGCGTGGTGGGCTGGGTATGGACCTACAGGCACTCAGCGGGGTGGGGCACAGCGTGGTGGGCAGGGTATGGACCTACAGGCACGCAGCGGGGCGGGGCACAGCGTGGTGGGCTGGGTATGGACCTACATGCACGCAGCGTGGCGGGGCACAGCGTGGTGGGCTGGGTATGGACCTACAGGCATGCAGCGGGGCGGGGCACAGCGTGGTGGGCTGGGTATGGACCTACAGGCACTCAGCGGGGCGGGGCACAGCGTGGTGGGCTGGGTATGGACCTACAGGCACTCAGCGGGGCGGGGCACAGCGTGGTGGGCTGGGTATGGACCCACAGGCACTCAGCGGGCGGGGCACAGCGTGGTGGGCAGGGTATGTACCCACAGGCACTCAGCGGGGCGGGGCACAGCGTGGTGGGCTGGGCCTTGGTTCCTGAGCTCCAGCGGGCAGGGCACAGCGTGGTGGGCTGGTATGGACCTACAGGCACTCAGCGGGCGGCGCACAGCGTGGTGGGCTGAGGTTGGACCTACAGGCACTCAGCGGGGCGGGGCACAGCGTGATGGGCTGGGTTTGGACCTACAGGCACTCAGCGGGGCAGGGCACAGCGTGGTGGCTGGGTATGGACCCACAGGCACGCAGCGGGGCGGGGCACAGCGTGGTGGGCTGGGTATGGACCCACAGGCACTCAGCGGGGCGGGGCACAGCGTGGTGGGCTGGGTATGGACCCACAGGCACTCAGCGGGGCGGGGCACAGCGTGGTGTGCTGGTTATGGACCCACAGGCACTCAGCGGGGCGGGGCACAGCGTGGTGGGCAGGGTATGGACTCATGCACGCAGCGGGGTGGGAGCGTGGTGGGCTGGGTATGACCTACAGGCACAGGCGGGGCGGGCTGGGTATGGACCTACATGCACACAGCGGGGTGTGGCACAGCGTGGTGGGAGCGTGGTGGGCTGGGTATGGACCTACAGGCACGCAGCGGGGCGGGGCACAGCGTTGTGGGCTGGGTATGGACCTACAGGCACGCAGCGGGGCGGGGCACAGCGTGATGGGCTGGGTATGGACCTACAGGCACTCAGCGGGGCGGGGCACAGCGTGGTGGGCTGGGTATGGACCTACAGGCACGCAGGGGGGCGGGGCACAGCGTGATGGGCTGGTGATGGACCTACAGGCACGCAGCGGGGCGGAGCACAGCGTGGTG
>NW_027014516.1:0-13369 GCF_036934945.1 Oncorhynchus masou masou | reverse complement strand
CTGCCTTAGGGGTCCTTGGAGAGGGTTATACTACTGCCTTAGGGGGTCCTGGAGAGGGTTATACTGCTGCCTTAGGGTCCTGGAGAGGCTACCTTAGGGGTCCTGGAGGGTATACTGCTGCCTTAGGGGTCCTGGAGAGGGTTATACTGCTGCCTTAGGGGGTTATACCTGCAGAGGGGTTATACAGCTGCCTTAGGGGTCCTGGAGAGGGTAGATGAGGGTTATACTGCTGCCTTAGGGGTCCTGGAGAGAGTTATACTGCTGCCTTAGGGGTCTTGGAGAGGTTATACTACTGCCTTAGGGGTCCTGGAGAGGGTTATACTGCTGCCTTAGGGGTCCTGGAGAGGGTTATACTGCTGCCTTAGGGGTCCTGGAGAGGGTTATACTGCTGCCTTAGGGGTCCTGGAGAGGGTTATACTGCTGCCTTAGGGGTCCTGGAGAGGGTTATACTGTGCAGGAACTGAAATATTTACAGTACTGTATGTTCATTTCACCAGGCACAGCATACCACAGGGGGCTGCTGAAGGGAGGATGGCTCATTACAATGGCTGGATGGAGCGTAAGGAATGGTATTAAACAAATGGAAACCATGTGTTGGATGTGTTTGATACCGTTCCACTATTACCACGAGCCAGTATTCCCCAACTAAGGCTCCACCAACCTCCTGGTCTCCATATGTCCCGAAAATAAGTTTTAAGATGGAATCGAGATGTCGATGAAACATCAGCATAAAATGGCTATAAAAATGGTTTGTTTGTTGAATTGAAACTGAAAAGCAGAGGCACTCATTCTTTAATCTAAATTAAAAAGCCTTAATTGAGTTGGCTATGGTCTTTTAGAAGGCTTTCGGTTGGAGCGAGCGGCCGCATCTACACTTCGGTCCGCAGGTAATGCTGCTAGCTAGCTAGCCAACAGCTAGCCAACCTCTACCGAATTGAACTCCAACTACCCGGTCAACATTCCGCGTCGTTCCACAGGTAGTATCACATTTTCATTTCACTTCATTACAGTACAACGGTTTGATTTGTTTGATCGTAGCTAGCCAGCTACATAGCCGTCTTTGTATCTAAGACAATTGTGTAGCCTAGAGCGATTTTCTAGGTTAGCTGGCCAGCTATTGTCGTTCTTCTAACGTAGCTAGCCAGCTAGCCCCCGAATAGCAGCACTGTAGTAACTATTACAGTACAACGGTTTGTTTTGTTTGATCGTAGCTAGCTAGCTACATAGCCGTCTTTGTATCTAAGACAATTGTGTAGCCTAGAGCGATTTTCTAGGTTAGCCAGCCAGCTATTGTCGCTTTCTTTTAAAGTAACGGAACGCAATCAACCTTGCTAGCTAGCCAGCTAGCCCCCGAATAGCAGCACTGTAGAAACTATTACACTCGACGGAACGACTTGATTAGTGTAGTGTCAACATCGCAGCCACTACCAGCTAGCCTACTCCAGCAGTACTGTTTCATTTCAATCATTTTAGTCAATAAGATTCTTGCTACGTAAGCTTAACTTTCTGAACATTCGAGACGTGTAGTCCACTTGTCATTCCAATCTCCTTTGCATTAGCGTAGCCTCTTCTGTACCCTGTTAACTATGTGTCTATCTATCCCTGTTCTCTCCTCTCTGCACAGACCATACAAACGCTCCACACCGCGTGGTCGCGCCACCCTAATCTGGTGGTCCCAGCGCGCACGACCCACGTGGAGTTCCTGGTCTCCGGTAGCCTCTGGAACTGCCGATCTGCGGCCAACAAGGCAGAGTTCATCTCAGCCTATGCCTCCCTCCAGTCCCTCGACTTCCTGGCACTGACGGAAACATGGATCACCACAGATAACACTGCTACTCCTACTGCTCTCTCTTCGTCCGCCCACGTGTTCTCGCACACCCCGAGAGCTTCTGGTCAGCGGGGTGGTGGCACCGGGATCCTCATCTCTCCCAAGTGGTCATTCTCTCTCTCCCCTTACCCATCTATCTATCGCCTCCTTTGAATTCCATGCTGTCACAGTTACCAGCCCTTTCAAGCTTAACATTCTTATCATTTATCGCCCTCCAGGTTCCCTCGGAGAGTTCATCAATGAGCTTGATGCCTTGATAAGCTCCTTTCCTGAGGACGGCTCACCTCTCACAGTCCTGGGCGACTTTAACCTCCCCACGTCTACCTTTGACTCATTCCTCTCTGCCTCCTTCTTTCCACTCCTCTCCTCTTTTGACCTCACCCTCTCACCTTCCCCCTACTCACAAGGCAGGCAATACGCCGACCTCATCTTTACTAGATGCTGTTCTTCCACTAACCTCACTGCAACTCCCCTCCAAGTCTCCGACCACTACCTTGTATCCTTTTCCCTCTCGCTCTCATCCAACACTTCCCACACTGCCCCTACTCGGATGGTATCGCGCGTCCCAACCTTCGCTCTCTCTCCCCGCTACTCTTTCCTCTTCCATCCTTTCATCTCTTCCCTCTGCTCATACCTTCTCCAACCTTTCTCCTGACTCTGCCTCCTCAACCCTCCTCTCTCTTCCCTTTCTGCATCCTTTGACTCTCTATGTCCCCTATCCTCCAGGCCGGCTCGGTCCTCCCTCCCGCCCGTGGCTCGATGACTCATTGCGAGCTCACAGAACAGAGCTCCGGGGGCAGCCGAGCGGAAATGGAGGAAAACTCCGCCTCCCTGCGGACCTGGCATCCTTTCACTCCCTCCCCTACATTTTCCTCCTCTGTCTCTGCTGCTAAAGCCACTTTCTACCACTCTAAATTCCAAGCATCTGCCTCTAACCCTAGGAAGCTCTTTGCCACCTTCTCCTCCCTCCTGAATCCTCCCCCCCTCCCCCCTCCTCCCTCTCTGCAGATGACTTCGTCAACCATTTTGAAAAGAAGGTCGACGACATCCGATCCTCGTTTGCTAAGTCAAACGACACCGCTGGTTCTGCTCACACTGCCCTACCCTGTGCTCTGACCTCTTTCTCCCCTCTCTCTCCAGATGAAATCTCGCTTCTTGTGACGGCCGGCCGCCCAACAACCTGCCCGCCGACCCTATCCCTCCTCTCTCCTCCAGACCATTTCCGGGGACCTTCTCCTTACCTCACCTCGCTCATCAACTCATCCCTGACCGCTGGCTACGTCCCTTCCGTCTTCAAGAGAGCGAGAGTTGCACCCCTTCTGAAGAAACCTACACTCGATCCGATGTCAACAACTACAGACCAGTATCCCTTCTTTCTTTTCTCTCCAAAACTCTTGAACGTACCGTCCTTGGCCAGCTCTCCCGCTATCTCTCTCAGAATGACCTTCTTGATCCAAATCAGTCAGGTTTCAAGACTAGTCATTCAACTGAGACTGCTCTTCTCTGCCATCACGGAGGCGCTCCCGCGCTAAAGCTAACTCTCTCCTCTGCTCTCATCCTTCTAGACCTATCGGCTGCCGATACTGTGAACCATCAGATCCTCCTCTCCACCCTCTCCGAGTTGGGCATCTCCGGCGCGGCCCACGCTTGATTGCATCCTACCTGACAGGTCGCTCCTACCAGTGGCGTGGCGAGAATCTGTCACCGCCACGCGCTCTCACCTGGTGTCCCCAGCTCTGTTCTAGGCCCTCTCCTATTCTCGCTTAGTACACCAAGTCACTTGGCTCTGTCATAACCTCACATGGTCTCTCCTATCATTGCTATGCAGGCGACACACACTTCTCCTTTCCCCCTTCTGATGACCAGGTGGCTAACGCATCTCTCTGCATGTCTGGCAGACATATCAGTGTGGACACGGATCACCACCTCAAGCTGAACCTCGGCAAGACGGAGCTGCTCTTCCTCCCGGGGAAGGACTGCCCGTTCCATGATCTCGCCATCACGGTTGACAACTCCATTGTGTCCTCCTCCCAGAGCGCTAAGAACCTTGGCGTGATCCTGGACAGCACCCTGTCGTTCTCAACCAACATCATGGCGGTGGCCCGTTCCTGTAGGTTCATGCTCTACAGCATCCGCAGAAGTACGACCCTGCCTCACACAGGAAGCTGGCGCAGGTCCTAATCAGGCACTTGTCATCTCCCGTCTGGATTACTGCAACTCGCTGTTGGCTGGGCTCCCTGCCTGTGCCATTAAACCCTACAACTCATCCAGAACGCCGCAGCCCGTCTGGTGTTCAACCTTCCCAAAGTTCTCTCACGTCACCCCGCTCCTCCGGCTCTCTCCACTGGCTTCCAGTTGAAGCTCGCATCCGCTACAAGACCATGGTGCTTGCCTCTGCGAGCTGTGGAGGGAACGGCACCGCAGTACCTCAGGCTCTGATCAGGCCCTACACCCAAGCAAGGGGGCACTGCGTTCATCCACCTCTGGCCTGCTCGCCTCCCTACCATTGAGGAAGTACAGTTCCCGCTCAGCCCAGTCAAAACTGTTCGCTGCTCTGGCCCCCCAATGGTGGGAAAACAAACCCCCACGACGCCAGGACAGCTGAGTCAATCACCACCTTCCGGAGACACCTGAAACCCCACCTCTTCAAGGAATACCTAGGATAGCATAAAAGTAATCCTTCTCACCCTCCCCTTAATGATTTAGATGCACTATTGTAAAGTGGCTGTTCCACTGGATGTCAGAAGGTGAATTCACCAATTTGTAAAGCTCATGATAAGAGCGTCTGCTAAATGACTTAAATGTAAATGTAAATGTAGAAAATACTTCTCAGCAGGATGTGGTCAAAAAGACCGTACCTTGATGATATGTAAGACACATACATTCCTTCTCTGTTCATACACCCTTGGATTCAATGAGACCCCATTTGATACAGTATATAATACAGAATATATACATTTTTATAAACACATCTTCTGTATTTTATTGACACATATGCATGCCATTTTTATGAGTTTTATCCAAAGCGACTTAGTCATTCACGCATACATTTCACATATGGCTGGCTCAGTGGGAGTTGAACTCTCGGCATTGCATGTGCCATGCCGTACCAACTGAGCCACACAAGATCAATGCATAGATACCTATTCTCTACCACTTTAAAAGTTGTAGAAGCAGCACAGAATAATAAACAGTGTTTTCTTTGACACTATTCTCCATACATCATTCATATCTACCAGATAAACAGAACACGTGAAATTAAACACATGAAGTGAACTTGATAAATAACACAAAAAAAGGCATCAATCACAACTTGTCATGGGTGGTAGGAGGAAAAAAAAGCACAAACCTTTCAATGGTATTCAAGCTGCTCTGCTCTGCTCTCTGCTGCTCTCCACTTCTTTTCAAATGTGATTCCCATAGATTACTATTTGTCTCATCTGATGGTCAAATTTCTGCCATGTCAATTAAAATCAGTTAAAATATATATACATATACTACTGGTCAAAAGAACACCTACTCATTCAAGGGTTTTCTTTATTTGTACTATTTTCTACATTGTAGAATAATAGTGAAGACATCAAAACTGTTAAATAAAACACATGGAATCATGTATGAACCAAAAATGTGTTAAACAAATCAAAATATATTTTATATTTGAGATTCTTCGAATAGCCACCCTTTGCCTTTGACAGCTTTGCACAGCTTGGCATTCTCTCAACCAACTTCAACTGGAATGCTTTTCCAACAGTCTTGTAAAGGAGTTCCCATATATGCTGAGCAATTGTTGGCTGCTTTTCCTTCGCTCTGCGGTCCAACCATCCCAAAAACCATCTCAATTTGGTTGAGGTCAGGGGATTGTGGAGGCCAGCAAAGCACCGCGACACCATAACACCTCCTCCTCCATGCTTTACGGTGGGAAATACAAATGAGGATATCATCCGTGCACCCACACCACGTCTCCTGAGACACAGCGGTTAGAACCAAAAATCTCCAATTTGGACTCCAGACCAAAGGACAAATTTCCACTGGTCTAATGTCAATTGCTCATGTTTCTTGGCCCAAGCAAGTCTCTTCTTCTTATTGGTGTCCTTTAGTAGTGGTTTCTTTGCAGCAATTTGATCATGAAGGCCTGATTCACACAGTCTCTTCTGAACAGTTGATGTTGAGATGTGTCTGTTACTTGAACTCTGTGAAGGATTTATTTGGGATGCAATTTCTGAGGCTGGTAACTCTAATGAATTATCCTCTGCAGCAGAGGTAACTCTGGGTCTTCCTTTCCTGTGGCGGTCCTCATGACAGCCAGTTTCATCATAGCGCTTGATGGTTTTTGCGACTGCACTTGAAGAAACCTTCAAAGTTCTTGAAATGTTACATATTGACTGCTCTTCATGTCTTAAAGTAATGATGGACTGTCGTTTCTATTGCTTATTTGAGCTGTTATTGCCATAATATGGACCTGGTCTTTTAGCAAATAGGGCTATGTTCTGTATAACCCCTACCTTGTCACAACACAACTGATTGGCTCAAACACATTAAGAAGGAAAGAAATTCCACAAATTAACTTTTCAGAAGACACACCTGTTAATTGAAATGCATTCCAGGTGACTACCTCATGGGGCGGCAGGGTAGCCTGGTGGTTAGAGCGTTGGACTAGTAACCGGAAGGTTGCAAGTTTCAAACCCCCAAGCTGACAAGGGACAAATCTGTCGTTCTGCCCCTGAACAGGCAGTTAACCCACTGTTCCTAGGCCGTCATTGAAAATAAGAATTTGTTCTTAACTGATCTTGCCTAGTTAAATAAAGATAAAATAAAAAGCTGGTTGTGAGAATTTCAAGAGTGTGCAAAGCTGTCATCAAGTCAAAGGGTGGCTATTTGAAGAATATCAAATATATTTTGATTTGTTTAACACTCTTTGGTTACTACATGATTCCATATGTGTTATTTCAAAAGCTTTGATGTCTTCACTATTATTCTACAACGTAGAAAATAGTAAAAATAAAGATAACCCTTGAATGAGTAGGTGTTCTAGAACTTTTGACTGGTAGTGTATATTTCTATTAACCAGTAAAGAAATATTTCTCTAGTTGTATTGCATGTTTTATGATGGCAGTTTGCTTGAATAACTTCATCACAAGCTGTTTTTCAGTGTGTTGAATACAGAACATAGCAATTAGCATACTATGATAGATTTATTCAAATATATGTTGGCTACCTCATTGTTCATCCAAACATTCTATTAAATTACCACAATGAATGAATGAATGTAATGTAATAATATTTAGAGAGTTGGGACAGCTTTGAGGTTTTTATGTGTTATGATGCGTTTACATTAAATATGGTGGCTATGTTAGCTCTCCGTTAACATAACATTGGGAATATTAAGCAAGTCTTTTATTCGATCAATATTCTAAATTCTCAAAGTTGTCGAACTCTAAATATATGCCACTGTTGTAGCCTTATTGGGTGAACAAACATTTCAACTCAAGTAGAAGTAATATTCTCAATGTATCTTTGGCTGATGTGTAATGCAGACCTACCGTGTAGCTGTGAGTCTGCTTTGTGGTTCCCATATGAACGCTGGGAATAAAAGGCAGTGTAGTTGATGTTAATATCAATCATCTTACAGTGTTAAGTGACCTGTCTGTCCATAGGTTGGACAATGATATATATAAGTACCAGAAAGGAAATATAAGTAAATAGGGTGTTCATTCACACAGCAGGTGTCAATATAAGCGGAAGATCTATGACAGTAGAGACATATTGCTGTCACAGGTGTGTATCACAGGTCCCTATTGTCGAAGGTTAAAAAACACGAATCCTCAATTGTATGTTGCCCGAGGGGTTGGAAGCCAGGGATTAGTTGCAGTGAAGCGAGTGCCTCTGGAGCGGATTCTTGATTAAGGACATTGTGGGTACTGATGCCAGAAACCCTCTTTGTTGGCAGCTCACTTCCCACCACACATTTGGAAATGGCTGACTCAGGATTCAAATGTTAATGTGTTTTCAACCAAACTTAAAAATAGGGAAATACATAAGCTGCTCAATTGGCAATAGTCTGTTGAAAGTACTATATGGTTTAGACAGAATGCTTATGTTAGAGCAGAGTGGTTACCGACTGAAGTTTGCTCTGGCCGGGATACCCATGAATTACCCCCCTCTCCTCATGTGCATTTTACCAGTTATCCTATGGTCTCATAAGTCTACTCCTGTGAATAGCCCAAGTACCCCTGGGTGTCCTAGTAGCCTACTACTGGTTGTGAACCACTGTCAGAGAGAGGAAGAATCCATAGACTCTAACCACTTCTGGGAAAATTGGAAAACACTAAACAAAACAACAAACAGAATAATTATCTATCCAGAATGGAAATGTAAGGTAAACCACTTCTTGTCATGTCTTGTTATGTCTGTTCCTGTCCTTTCTCTTCACTCTGTCTCTCTCTGCTGGTCTTTTTAGGTTACCTTCTCTGTCTCTCATCCTTCAGCTGTTCTACATTTCCCCTAACTAGCTCATTCTCTCTTTCCCCACCTGTTCTCTCTTCCCCCTCTGATTAGGTCTCTATTTCTCTCTCTGTTCCTGCTACTTTCAGTGTCTGATTCTTGTTTGTGTTTTTTGATGCCAGAAGCAAGCTGTCGTCTCGTTTGCTTCCACCTTGTCCTGTCCTGTCGGAGTCTGCCTGGCAGGTGCCACCTGCACTATACTAACGTTCTTTTGTTCCGCTGACAACGTTGGAAGAGGATTTATGCCATTCCTGTTTTTTCATTAAAGAACTCTGTTTTCTGTTAAAACCGCTTTTGGGTCTTCACTCAAGTTCATAACAGAAGAATCAGACCAAGAATGGACCCAGCGGCCCGACCCTTTTCACTCCGCCGTCGAGATCCAGGGAGCGATGCTAGGCAGACACGAGGAGGAATTGTCTGCTGCTCGACATGCCGTTGAGACCCTGGCCGTCCAAGTCTCCGACCTCACAAGACAGGTTCACCAACTCCACCTCGATCCACCGCCCACTTCCAGGGTTTCCGAGTCTCCGGAGCCCAGGATCAACAAACCCGCCGTGTTACTCTGGGGAGCCCACTGAGTGCCGCCATTCCTCACTCAGTGTGATGTGGTGTTCTCTCTCCAGCCCAACACTTACTCCAGGAGCGCAGCCCGCATCGCCTACGCCATTTCTCTCCTTACCGGACGGGCGCGTGAGTGGGGCACGGCAGTCTGGGAGGCGAGGGCTGAGTGTATTAACCAGTATCAAGACTTTAAGGAGGAGATGATACGGGTTTTTGACCGTTCTGTTTTTGGGGAGGAGGCTTCCAGGGCCCTGTCTTCCCTATGTCAGGGGAATCGATCCATAACGGATTATTCTATTGAGTTTCGCACTCTCGCTGCCTCAAGTGACTGGAACGAGCCGGCTTTGCTCGCTCGTTTTCTGGAGGGTCTCCTCGTCGAGGTTAAGGACGAGATCCTCTCCCGGGAGGTTCCTTCCAGTCTGACTCCTTAATAGCTCTCGCTATTCGCATGAGCGACGGTTTGATCTTCGTCGCCGAGCTCGAGGAAAGGAGCTCGCGTTCTCCGCTGTTCCCTCTCCACATCACTGCCACCTGCCGATCACTGCCACCCTCCTCCGCCGGCTCGGATGCTGAGCCTATGCAGCTGGGGGTATCCGCATCTCGGCCAAGGAGAAGGAACGGAGAATCACCAATCGCCTCTGTCTCTACTGCGGCTCCGCTGGTCATTTTGTCACCTCATGTCCAGTAAAGCCAGAGCTCATCAGTAAGAGGAGGGCTACTGGTGAGCGCAACTACTCAGGCCTCTCCTTCTGATCACGCACTACTTTTCCGGTCCATCTCCGCGGCCCGGTTCATCTGCTTCCTGCAGTGCCTTGATAGACTCTGGGGCGGAGGGCTGTTTTATGGACGAGACCTGGGCTCGGGAACATGACATTCCTCTCAGACAGTTAGGGGAGCCCACGGCCTTGTTCGCTTTAGATGGTAGTTCTCTCCCCTAAGATTCAGCGTGAGACGCTGCCTTTAACCCTCACTGTCTCTGGTAATCATAGCGAAACCATTTCTTTTTTAATTTTTCGTTCACCTTTTACACCTGTTGTTTTGGGTCATCCCTGGCTAGTGCGCCATAACCCTTCTATTAATTGGTCTAGTAATACTATCCTATCCTGGAATGTTTCTTGTCATGTAACCTGTTTAATGTCTGCTATCCCTCCTGTTTCCTCTGTCTCTACTTCACAGGAGGAGCCTGGCGATTTGACAGGGGTGCCGGAGGAGTATCACGATCTGCGCACGGTGTTCAGTCGCTCCAAGGCCACTTCTCTCCCTCCACACCGGTCGTATGACTGTAGTATTGATCTCCTTCCGGGAACTACTCCCCCCGGGGTAGATTATACTCTGTCGGCTCCCCGAACGTAAGGCTCTCGAGGATTATTTGTCGGGTTTCGCTCAACGCCGGTACCATTGTCTCCTCTCCCGCCGGAGCGGGGTTTTTTTTTGTTCAGAAGAAGGACGGGTCCCTGCGCCCATGCGTGGATTATCGAGGGCTGAATGACATAACAGTTAAGAATCGTTATCCGCTTCCTCTTATGTCTTCAGCCTTCGAGATCCTGCAGGGAGCCAGGTTTTTCACCAAATTGGACCTTCGTAACGCCTACCATCTCGTGCGCATCAGGGAGGGGGACGAGTGGAAGACGGCGTTTAACACCCGTTAGGGGCACTTTGAATACCGGTTCTTCCTTTCGGCCTCGCACGCTTCCAGCTGTCTTTCAGGCACTAGTTAACGACGTCCTGAGAGACATGCTGAACATTTTTTGTTTTCGTTTACATGGACGATATCCTGATTTTTTCTCCGTCTCTCTCGATTCATGTTCAGCACGTGCGACGCGCCTCCAGCGCCTTTTGGAGAACTGTCTTTATGTGAAGGCTGAGAAGTGCATTTTTCATGCCGCCTGTCCCTTTCTCGGTTCCGTTATTTCCGCTGAGGGCATTAAGATGGATCCCAGCTAAGGTCCAGGCTGTCATTGATTGGCCCGTTCCTAAGTCACGCGTCCGAGCTGCAGCGCTTCTGGGCTTCGCTAATTTCTATCGCGTTTCATCCGTAATTTCGGTCAGGTGGCAGCTCCCCTCACAGCCCTTACTTCTGTTAAGACGTGCTTTTAAGTGGTCCGTTTCCGCCAGGAGCTTTTGATCTTCTTAAGAATCGCTTTTACATCCGCTCCTATTCTTGTTACACCTGACATCTCTAGCCAGTTTGTTGTTGAGGTTGACGCGTCAGAGGTGGGCGTGGGAGCCATTCTTTCAGCGCTCTCTCTGACGGCAAGGTCCATCCTGCGCGCTTTTCTCTCATCGCTATCGCCAGAACGTAACTGGCGATGTTGGTAACGCGAACTGCTCGCCATCCGCTTAGCCCTAGGCGAATGGCGACAGTGGTTGGAGGGGGCGACCGTTCCTTTGTCGTTTGGACTGACCATAGGAACCTTGAGTACATCCGTTCAGCCAAACGACTTAATGCGCGTCAGGCTCGTTGGGCTCTGTTTTTCGCCGTTTCGAGTTTGTTATTTCTTATCGTCCGGGCTCAAAAAACACCAAGCCTGATGCTTTATCTCGTCTTTCAGTTCTTCTGAGGTCTCCACCGACCCCCGAGGGGATCTTCCTGACGGGCGTGTTGTCGGGTTGACTGTCTGGGAATTGAGAGGCAGGTAAAGCAAGCACTCGCCCACACTCCGTCGCCGCGAGCTTGTCCTAGGAACCTTCTGTCACCCCCGTCCTACTGTCCGGGCCGTTCTTCAGTGGGCCCACTTGCCAGTTAGCCGGCCACCGGCGTTCGGGGTACGCTCGCTTCCATTCGCCAGCGTTTCTGGTGGCCCACTGGGAACGTGACGCGTGTCGATTTGTCGCCGCTTGTTCGGTCTGCGCGCAGACTAAATCTGGGAACTCCTCCTGCCGGCCGTCTCAGACCGCTTCCATTCCCTCTCGACCGTGGTCTCACATCGCTTTAGATTTTATCACCGGACTGCCTTCATCAGCGGGGAAGACAGTTATTCTTACGGTTGTCGATAGATTCTCTAAGGCGGCTCATTTCATTCCTCTCGATAAGCTCCCCTTCTGCTAAGGAGACGGCTCAGATCATTATTATCGAGAATAAGTTTTCAATTCATGGCCTTCCGTCTGACGCCGTTTCCGACAGAGGCCCGCAGTTCACGTCTCAATTTTGGAGGGAGTTTTGCCGCTTGATTGGGGCTTCCGTCAGTCTCTCGTCCGGCTTTCATCCCCAGTCTAACGGCCGTTCGAACGGGCCAATCAGACTGTTGGTCGCATTTTACGCAGTCTTTCTTTTTCGTAACCCTGCGTCTTGGTCAGAACAGCTCCCTGGGCAGAGTACGCCCACAACCCCGCTTCCCCGTCTGCTACCGGTCTATCCCCTTTCAGTGTAGCCTCGGTACTCAGCCTCCGCTGTTCTCATCTCAGCTCGCCGAGTCCTGCGTTCCTCCGCCAGGCTTTTTGTCCAGCGTTGCGAGCGCACCTGGAAGGGGGTCAGGTCGGCACTTTGCCGTAATAGGGCTAGACTGTGAGGGCCGCGATTGAAGCGTAGGACCAAGAGTCCTAGATATTGTTGCGGGGTCAGAGAGTATGGCTCACCAGAACCTTCCTTAAGACAGCTTCTCGTGTGCTGGCCCCGCGGTTCATTGGTCCGCTCCGTATTTCCAGGTCATTAATCCTGTCGCAGTGCGACTTCTTCTCCCATGCCCGTCGCTCACCCGGTCTTCCATGTCTCCTGTGTTAAGCCCGTTCTTCGCGCCCCCGCCGTCTCCCCCCATCTCTGTGAGGGCGCACCCATCTACAGGGTTCGTAAGATTTTGGACATGCCCTCGGGGGCCGTGGGTCATCAGTACCAGTGGATTGGGAGGGTACGGTCCTGAGGAGAGGAGTTGTCCCTCTCGGGACGTGCTGGGACCGTTTCCGCTGATCGATGATTTCCTCCGTTGCCGCTGTGGTTTTCTCTCGAGTGCCAGGAGGCGCCGTAGTGGGGGTACTGTCATGTCTTGTTATGTCTGTTCCTGTCCTTTCTTCACTCTGTCTCTCTCTGCTGGTCTTTTTAGGTTACCTTCTCTGTCTCTCATCCTTCAGCTGTTCTACATTTCCTAACTAGCTCATTCTTCTTTCCCCACCTGTTCTCTCTTTCCCCCTCTGATTAGGGTCTCTATTTCTCTCTCTGTTCCTGCTACTTTCAGTGTCTGATTCTTGTTTGTGTTTTTTGATGCCAGAAGCAAGCTGTCGTCTCGTTTGCTTCCACCTTGTCCTGTCCTGTCGGAGTCTGCCTGGGGTGCCACCTGCACTATACTAACGTTCTTTTGTTCCGCGACAACGTTGGAAGAGGATTTATGCCATTCCTGTTTTTTCATTAAAGAACTCTGTTTTCTGTTAAAACCGCTTTGGGTCTTCACTGTTCATAACACTTCCAATCTGTTTGGCTCTATAACAAAGAACAAACAGCAAACACATATACATGATCAAATACAAATCTTAGAATCGATGGAAAGT
>NW_027014515.1:0-13369 GCF_036934945.1 Oncorhynchus masou masou | reverse complement strand
CGGCTGTACTGTCGGCTGTGCTGTCGACAATACTGTCGGCTGTACTGTCGCTGTACTGTCGGGCTGTACTGCGTCGGGCTGTAACTGTACTGTCGGCCTGTACTGTCGGCTCGTGCTGTCGGCTCGTGCTGTCATCGTGCTGTCGCTCGTGCTGTCGCTCGTACTGTCGCTCGTACTGTCGGCTGCTTTCTCGGCTGTGTCGCTCGTACTGTCGGCTGTACTGTCGCTCGTACTGTCGGCTGTACTGTCGCTCGTACTGTCGCTCGTACTGTCGGCTGTACTGTCGAACTAGCTGCTTGACCCTCTTTCTCTGTCATTTCTTATCGCTCTTCATCTCATCCTATTTCCTCTCCCTGTTCCTCTCTGTCCTTTTCTCTCTAACAGTGCTTTATTGACATGTTTAACGTCTAAGCAGGCTGTCAGAGGAATGAACAGCTGAGATGGAAAGACAAAGAGAGGGAAGGCAGGCAGGCAGGCAGCGGCACTAAAGGCCACCTCATTTACATTACATTTAAGTCATTTAGCAGGACGCTCTTATCCAGAGCGACTTACAAATTGGTGAATTCACCTTCTGACATCCAGTGGAACAGCCACTTACAATAGTGCACCTCCTCCTGTGGCATGCCTTATGAAACAAATGCAACTGTGTCATTCCCCTGGCCCTCTCCCTCTCCTCCCTGTGCTGCGAGCTGGATGACTAATTTAGAGTTTGGCTTTGTCCGTGTGTATGTTTATTGTGTCAACAGTGCACCTGCTGCCTGCCTCCTCCTCCCTAATTCACCGTAGCACGCGCCATAACCATAACACGTGCACGTTTCCTAATCTCCTCACTTACTGAGTACAACTTTGCCCCAGGTCACACTGCTGGGCACCCCCGACATCAGCCAACATGTTAACTCTCTGTTTACCACCCGACTCCACACGCCGCCATCTAGCTGACAACCGTTTTTTTTACTGATTGATATGACACGTTCTTGTGTATTTTAAAAACCTTTTTGCTCAAGATGGGGGATCAAGTTTTATATCATTGATCTAGTCTCTTTTCCCCTTTCTAAACCCCTATCCGTTTCTCTCTCTCGCCATCTCTCGCTTTGTTTCTCTCTCTTCCAACTCTCTCTCTCTATATTTCTTCTCGCTCTCTCTATATATTTATCTCCATCTCTGTCTCACTCTCTATATATATTTATCTCCATCTCTCCTCTCTCCCTGCAGTACAGTAATTTTATCAGGCAGGTGTGTGGATGTTTGCAGTGAGCGATGGAGCAGGTGTAGTGGGAGATTTATTGATTTTAATCACATTCTGTTGAGCAATAGTTCCCAGCCCCAGGCGTAAGGCAGACCGCCGGGACCCATATGAATAAAGGGTGATGGGCAGGCAGGCATAGCACCACTCTCACTGTCCACAAAGACACAGGATCAGGGGGAGTGTGTCGTTTAATGGAAGGGATCCTGTAAACGACTTAGGTCTTGATTCAATCACGTATCGCTGGAGATCTGTGTCAAAATGTAAAGGTCATTTTCGATTGAGCGGCAACGTTTACAATGAATTCAGTCTCCACGAATGCAATCGAGCTACAACGGAAATGTTGTGCGATACATCTGCGATATGGATTGAATTCAGTCCATAGCCCTTTCCTGCAGTCAATTGACTTAGTGGTTTCATGGGTGGAATGTTAATATTTTCATCATTAAGACACTTTTTTATTTTTGCAGAAAATCTGTTGTTTCTATGTCAAAAAAGTTTTGTTAGATTTCCGTCTTCTGTGATATAAAGTGTAATATTGGGATGCAAACTCAAAATGTAATATATTTCAACTCTATATCTGACATGGTACAGGTGTCTTGTTTTTTTTTAAACCCTTGACCATGTGTGTAGGGAGTCTATACTTTTGTTTTAATGTCAGTCTAAACTGGTTAAACTGTTTTCTTAAACTGCCTCCTGTGCTGTCAGTCATATGTTTCAGTCAAATACTAAATCAATTGCATTAGAATTAGCCATTTTTTTTCTGTACTTGTGTGCACTTGTGTTCTTGTGCACCTGTGTAGGTGTGTGTACAAGCAGGTTATAGGGGTGTCGGTGTGCCAACAGAACAGCCTTGAGGCGACCTGTTCTTACTATCTCTGGGGGCTTGTGGGGCTTGTTCTCAGATCCCTCACCGTTCATAAACTCCTGTCAGCTCCAACAGTTGACACCTGAGTGCACCGAAAATGTCCAATCTTGACTTGCGATCTGATAAAATCTTCTGTTTCAGCAACGGACATGACCACAGAAAGCTAGCGACCAATAAAATGCCAGCCACTGATTGTCTCTGTTTGATGTTTTACGCTAAATATCCAGCTCTCAGAGAGAGAAAGAGACAAAGGTTAGTTTGACAGTTTGTCTGAGCAATGTAAAAGGTGAAAGGTCAATGGAATCTACAGGTCTTACCTACACCGACCCCCGTCTTTATCTACTGGACCTAAGAGCCCAGTAGTGGTTGAGGGGGTTACGTGTATGTGTGTGTGTGTAAAAAATATATATGTGTATGTATATATACGTGTATGTGTATATATATATATATATATGTGTATATATATGTGTATATATATATATATATATATATATATATACCTGGCAGTGTGGCCTGCAGTGGGTATGGGTTTTACTCCTACACTTTGTTTGGTTACCACACACAGGGCCTGTGTGTTCCCCTTCCTGGCTCTGAGGCTCGCTCGGCGGGTTTGAGATGTAATATGATGTAATGTATCATCAACCTTAAGCTCATCTCGTTGTGTGTCACTTCAAGACTGTTTCACAAAGCAGAGCCCCCCACTGCACTCAGCGTCTGTATAAACCATGGCAGTTGTAATGGAGGGAGGCTGCTTTCCTTCATATAAGAGATGATGCCAATGTATTCCCAACACGTCTGGAGACCATAATATTTCCTTCATCACTGCTGCATGCCACTGACTTAGAGATGTACACATACAGTCTCAGTGGAGTGGAATACCAGTCCTGTTTATCCAAGCTTCACTGGCTGTTAAGCACCTGCATCTACACCTGTCTGCACCTGCAGAACCGTCGTACACCTGCTCTTTCCATGCTCCTAAATGATAGCACATATTCTCATTAACACTATGCCTCTCTTATTCATTCCACTACAGTAAGTTCTGTGGCCATCAGACCATAATTCAAAAGGCCCCTTTTCGGTAAAATAATTTGTACCATCAATTGTACAATAATTTGTATAGCTGACAATGGTGAGATGCTGAGATGTGTCTGAGGCGTTGGAAGACCCAGACTCACTGGGTTATTTAAGGATTTTAGGCACTGGGCAGCAGGGCTAGTAGACTGCAATTTTTACTAGCCCTGGTCCAAAACGGCATTAACCGGCCGGGCTAGTTGGACACATTTTCTACTAGCGCGGTCTGAAAAGTACTAGCCATGGGTTAGCTTCATTTCCATCCCTGATTGTTACCATATAAATATAACCACTATAGTCATCCTCAGACCGCAGCAATTTTGGTTCTAGTAATCATTTTTCTATGGTTTTAACTTAATGACCTTATAGCAGCATTTTCCAAACTTGGTCCACGTTTTTGGTTGATGCCCTAGCACTACACAGCTGATTCAAATAATTAACTAATCATCAAGCTTTGAATCAGCTGTGTAGTGCTAGGGGAAACTACCAAAACGTGGGACCCTTTGGGTCCCAGGACAGCGTTTGGGAAACGCTGTCTTATTTTATGTTGAGGTGTATCTGTCAGGAGGTCAAATCCTCTGTGGTTTGATATATGGTGGATGACTGTGTTGATGTGTTTGGGTGCGATGGAAGATGTGAGAGACAGTGGGTATCAATGGATCTGAGCGTCGTCACACAGTCTGTCAGACTCTCCTCAGACACCTAATCCTCTCCTCAGACGGCTGGCGAAAGTCGCTGACCTCTGTTTCTCTGTGTGCTACTGTCTGTGTTTGTTTACTCCTGTGTGCGCCCCATCCCATTGAATGAAACCCGTGGGACGGGTGGAGGGGTATAGGGGCGAGGAAGTTCATATAGAGGCTCACAGAGCGGCCCGCCAGGGTGACAAATGATGCAGGCTGGAACAGGACCACATGCAGACAGACCATATTTTGAAGAAAAAACCCCCACCAGGGTATATCTTAGATGGAAACTCGACATAAGTGTCTCTAAAGCGTTCCTATCATCATGTTATCTGTTATTTCAAGTTCTACATCAGTGCCTTCTTGCAATATCTTCAGGTGATCTGCCAAATAGAAATTTGATGGTATACATAAGCTGACAAGCATGGTTGCTCAGGATGTCCTCAGATTTGCACCATTCAAATGCCACCCATCTATGTTTTGTGATCCAATACCTTCCTCTATGTCATGTTATCAGACACTATTTGACCTAATGCCAATTTACAGTTTATAACTTGACCCCAAAAACATCACTATTAGTGGGGATATACGACACGTGACAGAATATTGGAAATAAAATCGTTGTAAACAATTCTAAAGTATTGTCTGCATGTGTTGTGTTTGAAGTGAGTCTTATTTATTTTACTAGGCAAGTCAGTTAAGAACAAATTCTTATTTTCAATGACGGCCTAGGAACAGTGGGTTAACTGCCTGTTCAGGGGCAGAACAACAGATTTTTACCTTGTCAGCTCGGGATTTGAACTTGCAACCTTTCGGTTACTAGTCCAACGCTCTAACCACTAGGCTACCCTGCCGCCCCATGGTTCAGCATGGACAGAGTTCAAGAGCCTTGAGTGACAAGAGGTTGTACATGACAGTGTTCAAGAGATTATTGTCATGTCATCTGGCCGTGTGAAGTGGGCCATAGAAACCCACAGAGCCCCCTGGTTTAATCAGAGGCTACACAGTAGAATAAGCCTTCTGGTGAAGTGGAGATTAACTGCTGTGAACCCCAAATAAATGCACCCTTTTTCATGAAGTTACTGAAGTTCAGTTAAATCAGGAAGCAGTGGAGGAAAAAGTATCCAACTGTCATACTTGAGTAAATGTAAAGATTCCTTCATAGAAAATGACTCAAGTAAAAGTGAAAGACACCCAGAAAAATACTACTTGAGTAAAAGTCTAAAAGTGTTTGGTTTTAAATATACTTAAGTATCAAAAAGAAATGTAGTTGCAAAAATATACTTAAAAAGTATAAATAATTTAAAATGGCTTATAATAAGCAAATCGGACAGCACTATTTATTTTTGTATTTTTTTGTATTTTTTTTATTTTTTTACAGATAGCCAGTGGCACTCTACAACACACAGACAGCATTTACAAACAAAGCATTTGTGTTCAGTGAGTCCTCCAGATCAGAGGCAGTAGGGATGACCAGGGATGTTCTCTGTTTAGTGAGTCCTCCAGATCAGAGGCAGTAGGGATGACCAGGGATGTTCTCTGTTTAGTGAGTCCACCAGATCAGAGGCAGTAGGGATGACCAGGGATGTTCTCTGTTTAGTGAGTCCTCCAGATCAGAGGCAGTAGGGATGACCAGGGATGTTCTCTGTTTAGTGAGTCCTCCAGATCAGTGGCAGTAGAGATGACCACGTATGTTCTCTGTTTAGTGAGTCCTCCAGATCAGAGGCAGTAGGGATGACCAGGGATGTTCTCTGTTTAGTGAGTCCTCCAGATCAGAGGCAGTAGGGATGACCAGGGATGTTCTCTGTTTAGTGAGTCCTCCAGATCAGAGGCAGTAGGGATGACCAGGGATGTTCTCTGTTTAGTGAGTCCTCCAGATCAGAGGCAGTAGGGATGACCAGGAGGTTCTCTGTTTAGTGAGTCCTCCAGATCAGAGGCAGTAGGGATGACCAGGGATGTTCTCTGTTTAGTGAGTCCTCCAGATCAGAGGCAGTAGGGATGACCAGGGATGTTCTCTGTTTAGTGAGTCCTCCAGATCAGAGGCAGTAGGGATGACCAGGGATGTTCTCTGTTTAGTGAGTCCTCCAGATCAGAGGCAGTAGGGATGACCAGGGATGTTCTCTGTTTAGTGAGTCCTCCAGATCAGAGGCAGTAGGGACGACCAGGGATGTTCTCTTAATATGTGAGTGAATTGGACTATTTTCCTGTTAAGAGTTACTTTTTGGTGTCAGGGAAAATGTATGGAGTTAAGTATTTTCTTCAGGAATGTACTGAAGTAAAAGTAAAAGTAGTCCAAAATATAAATAATCAAGTAAAGTACAGATACCTAAAGAAACTACTTAAGTAGTACTTTCAAGTATTTTTACTTTGGTACTTTACACCACTGTCAGTAAGACAACATTTTTGGTAGTTAAAATAACATCTGTAAACCCAGACAGGAAACTGAGGTCAGGTTTTCTCAATCCAAGTATCACTCTGGTAATGTACTGTACCACTCATATTCCTAAGCAAATTGTCTGGAGCTATAACTGTAGGAATAGCAACAATGGGAACTGGACCAAATTGTCTGGAGCTATAACTGTAGGGATAGAAACAATGGGAACTGGACCAAATTGTCTGGAGCTATAACTGTAGGAATAGCAACAATGGGAACTGGACCAAATTGTCTGGAGCTATAACTGTAGGGATAGAAACAATGGGAACTGGACCAAATTGTCTGGAGCTATAACTGTAGGAATAGCAACAATGGGAACTGGACCAAATTGATCAAGGATTACAGTGCCTTCCAAAAGTATTCATCCCCCTTGGCGTTTTTCTTATTTTGTTGCATTACAACCTGTAATTTAAATAGATTTTTATCTGGATTTCATGTAATGGACAAACACAAAATAGTCCAAATCAGTGAAGTGAAATGAAAAAAAAAATAACTTGTTTAAAAAAATTCTAAAAGATAAAAAAAACAGAAGAGTGGTTTGTGCATATGTTTTCACCCCCTTTGCTATGAAGCCCCTAAATAAGATCTGGTGCAACCAATTACCTTGGGAAGTCACATAATTAGTTACATAAAATCCACCTGTGTGCAATCTAAGTGACACATGATCTCAGTATATATACACCTGTTCTGAAAGACCCCAGAGTCTGCAACACGACTAAGCAAAGGGCACCACTATGTAAGTGGCACTATGAAGACCAAGGAGCTCTCCAAACAGGTCAGGGACAAAGTTGTGGAGAAGTACAGATCAGGGTTGGGTTATAAAAAAACATCAGAAACTTTGAACATCCCACAAAGCACCATTAAATCAATGATTTAAAAATTGAATATGGCACCACAACAAACCTGCCAAGAGAGGGTCGCCCACCAATACTCACGGACCAGGCAATGAGGGCATTAATCAGAGAGGCAACAAAGAGACCAAAGATAACCCTGAAGGAGCTGCAAAGCTCCACAGCAGAGATTGGAGTATCTGTCCATAGGACCACTTTAAGCCGTACACTCCACAGAGCTGGACTTTACGGAAGAGTGGCCAGAAAAAATAAGCAAACACGTTTGGTGTTCGCCAAACGGCATGTGGGAGACTCCCCAAACATATGGAATAAGGTACTCCGTTCAGATGAGCCTAAAATGTAGCTTTTTGGCCATCAAGAAAAACGCTATATCTGGCGCAAACACAACACCTCTCATCACGCTGAGAACACCATCCCGACAGTGAAGCATGGTGGTGGCAGCATCATGCTGTGGGGATGTTTTTTATCAGCAGGGACTGGGAAACTTGTCAGAATTGAAGGAATGATGGATGGCGCTAAATAGAGGGAAATTTTTGAGGGATACCTGTTTCAGTCTTCCAGAGATTTGAGACTGGGACAGAGGTTCACCTTCCAGCAGGGCAATGACCCTAAGCATACTGCTAAAGCAGCACTTGAGTGGTTTAAGGAAACTTTTAAATGCCTTGGAATGGCCTAGTCAAAGCCCAGACCTCAATCAATTGAGAATCTGTGGTATGACTTAAAAATTGCTGTACACAAGCGGAACCCATCCAACTTGAAGGAGCTGAAGCAGTTTTGCCTTGAAGAATTGGCAAAAATCCCAGTGGCTAGATGTGCCAAGTTTATAGAAACATACCCCAAGAGACTTGCAGCTGTAATTGCATCAAAAGATGCAAATCCCCAAAAATCCATTTGAATTCCAGGTTGTAAAACAAAATAGGAAACATGCCAAGGGGGTGAATACTTTCGCAAGTCACTGTATGTCTGTGTTAAGAGGAATAGTACCAACAACCCCATTTAAGATCATATTTCCCCAGGCAAACCTGGATTATGTTCTGACATATATCGTATAAACAAACATGTCATTCATTTTGCAAAATTTTAGAGACGTACAGTGCCTTCTGAAAATATTCAGGCCCCTTGACCTTTTCCTCATTTTGTTACGTTACAGTCTTATTCTAAAATGGATTTAAAAAATTCAATTATCAATCTAATCATAATGCCTCATAATGACAAAAGCGAAAACAGGTTTTAGAAATGTTTGTACATTTATTCAAAATCAAAAACAGAAATTCCTTATTTACATAAATATTCAGACCCTTTGCTATGAGACTCAAAATTGAGTCTGGCACAAACCAGAATAGAAAGAGGAGTGGGAAGCCCCAGTGCACAACTGAGCAAGTACATTAGAGTGTCTAATTTGAGAAACAGAAGCCTCACAAGTCCTCAACTCAACGTAAAGGAAGAGGAGGCGACTCTGGGATGCTGGCCTTCTAGGCAGAGTTTCAAAGAAAACTAAAAAGAAAATATTAATATGGGCAAAAGAACACAAACACTGGACAGAGAAACTCTGCCAAGAAGGCCAGTATCCCAGAGTTGCCTCTTCACCCTTTACGTTGAGACTACTATTTAAAGACGCTGCCCGTTGAGGACTTCTGAGCGCCTGTTTCTCAAACCAGACTCTCTAATGTACTTGTCCTCTTGCTCAGTTGTGCACCGGGGCCTCCCGCTCCTCTTTCTATTCTGGTTAGAGCAGTTTGCAGTTCTGTGAAGGGAGTAGTACACAGCATTGCACAAGATCTTCAGTTTCTTGGCAATCTCTCGCATGGAATAGCCTTCATTTCTCAGAACTCAAACAGACTGATGAGTTTCAGAAGAAAGTCTTTGTTTATGGCCATTTTGAGCCTGTAATCGAACCCACAAATGCTGATGCTTCAGACACTCAACTAGTCTAAAGAAGGCCAGTTTTATTGCTTCTTTAGCAGCACAACAGTCTTCAGCTGTGCTAACATAATTGCAAAAGGCTTTTCTAATGATCAATTAGCCTTTTAAAATGATAAACTCGGATTAGCTCCTGGAACACAGGAGTGATGGTTGCTGATAATGGGCCTATGTAGATATTCCATAAAATATCAGCCGTTTCCAGCTACAATAGTAATTTACATTTACATTTACATTTAAGTCATTTAGCAGACGCTCTTATCCAGAGCGACTTACAAATTGATGAATTCACCTTCTGACATCCAGTGGAACAGCCACTTTACAATAGTGCATCTAAATCATTTAAGGGGGGGGGTGAGAAGGATTACTTATCCTATCCTAGGTATTCCTTGAAGAGGTGGGGTTTCAGGTGTCTCCGGAAGGTGGTGATTGACTCCGCTGTCCTGGCGTCGTGAGGGAGTTTGTTCCACCATTGGGGGGCCAGAGCAGCGAACAGTTTTGACTGGGCTGAGCGGGAACTGTACTTCCTCAGTGGTAGGGAGGCGAGCAGGCCAGAGGTGGATGAACGCAGTGCCCTTGTTTGGGTGTAGGGCCTGATCAGAGCCTGGAGGTACTGCGGTGCCGTTCCCCTCACAGCTCCGTAGGCAAGCACCATGGTCTTGTAGCGGATGCGAGCTTCAACTGGAAGCCAGTGGAGAGAGCGGAGGAGCGGGGTGACGTGAGAGAACTTGGGAAGGTTGAACACCAGACGGGCTGCGGCGTTCTGGATGAGTTGTAGGGGTTTAATGGCACAGGCAGGGAGCCCAGCCAACAGCAAGTTGCAGTAATCCAGACGGGAGATGACAAGTGCCTGGATTAGGACCTGCGCCGCTTCCTGTGTGAGGCAGGGTCGTACTCTGCGGATGTTGTAGAGCATGAACCTACAGGAACGGGCCACCGCCATGATGTTGGTTGAGAACGACAGGGTGTTGTCCAGGATCACGCCAAGGTTCTTAGCGCTCTGGGAGGAGGACACAATGGAGTTGTCAACCATGATGGCGAGATCATGGAGCGGGCAGTCCTTCCCCGGGAGGAAGAGCAGCTCCGTCTTGCCGAGGTTCAGCTTGAGGTGGTGATCCGTCATCCACACTGATATGTCTGCCAGACATGCAGAGATGCGGTCGCCACCTGGTCATCAGAAGGGGGAAAGGAAGATTAATGTGTGTCGTCTGCATAGCAATGATAGGAGAGACCATGTGAGGTTATGACAGAGCCAAGTGACTTGGTGTATAGCGAGAATAGGAGAGGGCCTAGAACAGCGCCCTGGGGGACACCAGTGGTGAGAGCGCGTGGCGAGGAGACAGATTCTCGCCACGCCACCTGGTAGGAGCGACCTGTCAGGTAGGACGCAATCCAAGCGTGGGCCGCACCGGAGATGCCCAACTCGGAGAGGGTGGAGAGGAGGATCTGATGGTTCACAGTATCGAAGGCAGCCGATAGGTCTAGAAGGATGAGAGCAGAGGAGAGAGAGTTAGCTTTAGCAGTGCGGAGCGCCTCCGTGATACAGAGAAGAGCAGTCTCAGTTGAATGACTAGTCTTGAAACCTGACTGATTTGGATCAAGAAGGTCATTCTGAGAGAGATAGCGGGAGAGCTGGCCAAGGACGGCACGTTCAAGAGTTTTGGAGAGAAAAGAAAGAAGGGATACTGGTCTGTAGTTGTTGACATCGGAGGGATCGAGTGTAGGTTTTTTCAGAAGGGTGCAACTCTCGCTCTCTTGAAGACGGAAGGGACGTAGCCAGCGGTCAGGGATGAGTTGATGAGCGAGGTGAGGTAAGGGAGAAGGTCTCCGGAAATTGTCTGGAGAAGAGAGGAGGATAGGGTCAAGCGGGCAGGTTGTTGGGCGGCCGGCCGTCACAGAAGCGAGATTTCATCTGGAGAGGGGGGAGAAAGAGGTCAGAGCACAGGGTAGGGCAGTGTGAGCAGAACCAGCGGTGTCGTTTGACTTAGCAAACGAGGATCGGATGTCGTCGACCTTCTTTTCAAATGGTTGACGAAGTCATCTGCAGAGAGGGAGGAGGGGGGAGGGGGAGGAGGATTCAGGAGGGAGGAGAAGGTGGCAAAGAGCTTCCCTAGGGTTAGAGGCAGATGCTTGGAATTTAGAGTGGTAGAAAGTGGCTTTAGCAGCAGAGACAGAGGAGGAAAATGTAGAGAAGAGGGAGTGAAAGGATGCCAGGTCCGCAGGAGGCGAGTTTTCCTCCATTTCCGCTCGGCTGCCCGGAGCTCTGTTCTGTGAGCTCGCAATGAGTCGTCGAGCCACGGAGCTGGAGGGGAGGACCGAGCCGGCCTGGAGGATAGGGGACATAGAGAGTCAAGGATGCAGAAAGGGAAGAGAGGAGGGTTGAGGAGGCAGAATCAGGAGATAGGTTGGAGAAGGTATGAGCAGAGGAAGAGATGATAGGATGGAAGAGGAGAGAGTAGCGGGGGAGAGAGAGCGAAGGTTGGGACGGCGCGATACCATCCGAGTAGGGGCAGTGTGGGAAGTGTTGGATGAGAGCGAGAGGGAAAAGGATACAAGGTAGTGGTCGGAGACTTGGAGGGGAGTTGCAATGAGGTTAGTGGAAGAACAGCATCTAGTAAAGATGAGGTCGGCGTATTGCCTGCCTTGTGAGTAGGGGGAATGTGAGAGGGTGAGGTCAAAGGAGAGGAGTGGAAAGAAGGAGGCAGAGAGGAATGAGTCAAAGGTAGACATGGGGAGGTTAAAGTCGCCCAGGACTGTGAGAGGTGAGCCGTCCTCAGGAAAGGAGCTTATCAAGGCATCAAGCTCATTGATGTACTCTCCGAGGGAACCTGGAGGGCGATAAATGATAAGGATGTTAAGCTTGAAAGGGCTGGTAACTGTGACAGCATGGAATTCAAAGGAGGCGATAGACAGATGGGTAAGGGGAGAAAGAGAGAATGACCACTTGGGAGAGATGAGGATCCCGGTGCCACCACCCCGCTGACCGGAAGCTCTCGGGGTGTGCGAGAACACGTGGGCGGACGAAGAGAGAGCAGTAGGAGTTATCTGTGGTGATCCATGTTTCCGTCAGTGCCAAGAAGTCGAGGGACTGGAGGGAGGCATAGGCTGAGATGAACTCTCCCTTGTTGGCCGCAGATCGGCAGTTCCAGAGGCTACCGGAGACCTGGAACTCCACGTGGGTCGTGCGCTGGGACCACCAGATTAGGGTGGCCGCGGCCACGCGGTGTGGAAACGTTTGTATGGTCTGTGCAGAGAGGAGAGAACAGGGATAGATAGACACATAGTTGACAGGCTACAGAAGAGGCTACGCTAATGCAAAGGAGATTGGAATGACAAGTGGACTACACGTCTCGAATGTTCAGAAAGTTAAGCTTACGTAGCAAGAATCTTATTGAATAAAATGATTGAAATGATACAGTACTGCTGGAGTAGGCTAGCTGGCAGTGGCTGCGTTGTTGACTATGTAGGCTAGCTGGCAGTGGCTGCGATGTAGACACTACACTAATCAAGTCGTTCCGTCGAGTGTAATAGTTTCTACAGTGCTGCTATTCGGGGGCTAGCTGGCTAGCTAGCAGTGTTGATTGCGTTACGTTACGTTAAAAGAACGACAATAGCTGGCTAGCTAACCTAGAAAATCGCTCTAGACTACACAATTGTCTTAGATACAAAAGACGGCTATGTAGCTAGCTAGCTACGATCAAACAAATCAAACCGTTGTACTGTAATGAAGTGAAATGAAAATGTGATACTACCTGTGGAGCGAAGCGGAAGTTAGTTGAAGTTCTATTCGGTAGAGGTTGGCTAGCTGTTGGCTAGCTAGCTAGCAGCATCTCCTACGTTAAGGACGACAAATAGCTGGCTAGCTAACCTCGGTAAATTAAGATAATCACTCTAAGTCTACACACTCTAAACTACACAATTATCTTGGAAACGAAGACAGCAAAGACAACTATGTAGCTAGCTAACACTTCACTAATCGAGTCGTTCAGTTGAGTGTAATAGTTACTACAGTGCTGGTGGACAGTGGACGTTAGCTAGCTGCTTAGCTAGCTGCTGGGCAGATAGCAGTGAAGACTACGTTAGAATGACGAGAAATCACGATAATTCTTAATTATCTTTGATACAAAGCGGCTATGTAGCTAGCGAAGAAATTGCTAAAGATTAGACCATTAGGCCGTTGCAGCCTTTATAATGAAATGTAATGAAAAATGTAATGAAAAGTTATACTACCTGCGGACCGAAGTGTAGATGCGACCGCTCGCTCCAACCCGGAAAAATTTACAACATTAACAATGTCTACAC
>NW_027014514.1:0-13371 GCF_036934945.1 Oncorhynchus masou masou | reverse complement strand
AGGCTGTTATACCAGCAATGTTCCAACATCTAGTGAAAAGCCTTCCTAGAAGAGTGGAGGCTGTTATAGCAGCAATGTTCCTACATCTAGTGGAAAGCCTTCCCAGAAGAGTGGAGGCTGTCATAGCAGCAATGTTCCAACATCTAGTGGAAAGCCTTCCCAGAAGAGTGGAGGCTGTCATAGCAGCAATGTTCCAACATCTAGTGGAAAGCCTTCCCAGAAGAGTGGAGGCTGTCATAGCAGCAATGTTCCAACATCTAGTGGAAAGCCTTCCTAGAAGAGTGGAGGCTGTTATAGCAGCAATGTTCCTACATCTAGTGGAAAGCCTTCCCAGAAGAGTGGAGGCTGTCATAGCAGCAATGTTCCAACATCTAGTGGAAAGCCTTCCCAGAAGAGTGGAGGCTGTCATAGCAGCAATGTTCCTACATCTAGTGGAAAGCCTTCCCAGAAGAGTGGAGGCTGTCATAGCAGCAATGTTCCAACATCTAGTGGAAAGCCTTCCCAGAAGAGTGAGGCTGTCATAGCAGCAATGTTCCAACATCTAGTGGAAAGCCTTCCAGAAGAGTGAGGCTGTCATAGCAGCAATGTTCCAACATCTAGTGGAAAGCCTTCCCAGAAGAGTGAGGCTGTCATAGCAGCAATGTTCCAACATCTAGTGGAAAGCCTTCCCAGAAGAGTGGAGGCTGTTATAGCAGCAATGTTCCAACATCTAGTGGAAAGCCTACTCAGAAGAGGAGGCTGTTATAGCAGCAATGTTCCAACATCTAGTGGAAAGCCTTCCCAGAAGAGTGAGGCTGTCATAGCAGCAATGTTCCAACATCTAGTGGAAAGCCTTCCCAGAAGAGTGAGGCTGTTATAGCAGCAATGTTCCTACATCTAGTGGAAAGCCTTCCAGAAGAGTGGAGGCTGTCATAGCAGCAATGTTCCAACATCTAGTGGAAAGCCTTCCCAGAAGAGTGGAGGCTGTCATAGCAGCAATGTTCCAACATCTAGTGGAAAGCCTTCCTAGAAGAGTGGAGGCTGTTATAGCAGCAATGTTCCTACATCTAGTGGAAAGCCTTCCCCAGAAGAGTGGAGGCTGTCATAGCAGCAATGTTCCAACATCTAGTGGAAAGCCTTCCCAGAAGAGTGGAGGCTGTCATAGCAGCAATGTTCCTACATCTAGTGGAAAGCCTTCCCAGAAGAGTGGAGGCTGTCATAGCAGCAATGTTCCAACATCTAGTGGAAAGCCTTCCCAGAAGAGTGGAGGCTGTCATAGCAGCAATGTTCCAACATCTAGTGGAAAGCCTTCCCAGAAGAGTGGAGGCTGTTATAGCAGCAATGTTCCAACATCTAGTGGAAAGCCTACTCAGAAGAGAGGAGGCTGTTATAGCAGCAATGTTCCAACATCTAGTGGAAAGCCTTCCCAGAAGAGTGGAGGCTGTCATAGCAGCAATGTTCCAGCATCTAGTGGAAAGCCTTCCCAGAAGAGTGGAGGCTGTTATAGCAGCAATGTTCCTACATCTAGTGGAAAGCCTTCCCAGAAGAGTGGAAGCTGTTATAGCAGCAATGTTCCAACATCTAGTGGAAAGCCTTCCCAGAAGAGTGGAGGCTGTTATAGCAGCAATGTTCCAACATCTAGTGGAAAGCCTTGCCAGAAGAGTGGAGGCTGTCATAGCAGCAATGTTCCAACATCTAGTGGAAAGCCTTCCCAGAAGAGTGAAGGCTGTTATAGCAGCAATGTTCCAACATCTAGTGGAAAGCTTTCCCAGAAGAGTGGAGGCTGTTATAGCAGCAAAGGAGGGACCAACTCCATATTAATACCCATGATTTTGGAATGAGATGTTCGACGAGCAGGTGTCCACATACATTTGCTAATGCAGCGTATGTTCATATGGCAAGATGTTATTCAAAAAATAATTCTAATACGATGTATTGATTATAAAGAAATGACTTGAAAAAGCGCTCTAAAGAAAGTGTTACAGCTTTTCTATAACAGGGTTCTGTGTTAAAGACCAGAGGATCATCAGGTTACGATGTGTTTACAGGAAGTGAGACCTCGTAGACGTAGCCAAAGTAAGGAGGTTGTGTTGTACTTACAGGAAGTGAGACCTCGTAGACGTGGCCAAAGTAAGGAGGTTGTGTTGTACTTACAGGAAGTGAGACCTCGTAGACGTGGCCAAAGTAAGGAGGTTGTGTTGTACTTACATGAAATGAGACCTCGTAGACATAGCAAAAGTAAGGAGGTTGTGTTGTACTTACAGGAAGTGAGACCTCGTAGACGTAGCCAAAGTAAGGAGGTTGTGTTGTACTTACAGGAAGTGAGACCTCGTAGACATAGCCAAAGTAAGGAAGTTGTGTTGTACTTACAGGAAGTGAGACCTCGTAGACGTAGCCAAAGTAAGGAGGTTGTGTTGTACTTACAGGAAATGAGACCTCGTAGACGTAGCCAGAGTAAGGAGGTTGTGTTGTACTTACAGGAAGTGAGACCTTGTAGATGTGGCCAAAGTAAGGTTGTGTTGTACTTACAGGAAGTGAGACCTCGTAGATGTGGCCAAAGTAAGGTTATGTTGTACTTACAGGAAGTGAGACCTCGCAGATGTAGCCAAAGTAAGGAGGTTGTGTTGTACTTACAGGAAGTGAGACCTCGTAGACGTGGCCAAAGTAAGGAGGTTGTGTTGTACTTGCAGGAAGTGAGACCTCGTAGACGTGGCCAAAGTAAGGAGGCTGTGTTGTACTTACAGGAAGTGAGACCTCGAGACGTGGCCAAAGTAAGGGAGGTTGTGTTGTACTTACAGGAAGTGAGACTCGTAGACGTGGCCAAAGTAAGGAGGTTGTGTTGTACTTACAGGAAGTGAGACCTCGTAGACGGCCAAAGTAAGGAGGTTGTGTTGTACTTACAGGAAGTGAGACCTCGTAGACGTGGCCAAAGTAAGGTTGTGTTGTACTTACAGGAAGTGAGACCTGTGAGACGTAGCCAAAGTAAGGAGGTTGTGTTGTACTTACAGGAAGTGAGACCTCGTAGACGTAGCCAAAGTAAGGAGGTTGTGTTGTACTTACAGGAAGTGAGACCTCGTAGACGTAGCCAAAATAAGGAGGTTGTGTTGTACTTACAGGAAGTAAGACCTCATAGATGTGGCCAAAGTAAGGAGATTGTGTTGTACATACAGGAAGTGAGACCTCGTAGACGTAGCCAAAGTAAGGTTGTGTTGTACTTACAGGAAGTGAGACCTCGTAGACGTAGCCAAAGTAAGGAGGTTGTTTTGTACTTACAGGAAGTGAGACCTCGTAGACGTAGCCAAAGTAAGGAGGTTGAAGCAGGGGCTTAGCAGGAAGTGAGACTCGAGACGTAGCCAAAGTGGTGAGAAGCTTGTGCTGTACTTACAGGAAGTGAGACCTCAGAGACGTGGCCAAAGTAAGGAGGCTAGGCTGGTACTTACAGGAAGAGACTCCTGAGACTTAGCCAAAGTAAGGAGGCTGTGTTGTACTTACAGGAAGTGAGACCTCGAGACGGGCCAAAGTAAGGAGGTTGTGTTGTACTTACAGGAAGTGAGACCCGTAGACGTAGTCAAAGTAAGGAGGCTGTGCTGTACTTACAGGAAGTGAGACCTCGTAGACGTAGCCAAAGTAAGGAGGTTGTGTTGTACTTACAGGAAGTGAGACCGTAGACGGGAGGCAAAGTAAGGAGGTTGTGTTGTACTTACTGGAAGTGAGACTCGTAGACGTAGCCAAAGTAAGGAGGCTGTGTTGTACTTACAGGAAGTGAGACCTCGTAGATGTGGCCAAAGTAAGGATACAGGTTGTACTTACAGGAAGTGAGACCTCGTAGACGTAGAGCTTTTGGAAGTAAGGTTAAAGGTAATTTACAGGAAGTGAGACTCGTAGATGTAGCCAAAGTAAGGAGGTTGTGTTGTACTACAGGAAGTGAGACCGTAGACGTAGCCAAAGTAAGGAGGTTGTGTTGTACTTACAGGAAGTGAGAATCGAGACGTAGCCAAAGTAAGGAGGCTGTGTTGTACTTACAGGACGTGAGACTCGTAGACGTGGCCAAAGTAAGGAGGTTGTGTTGTACTTACAGGAAGTGAGACCTCGTAGACATAGCCAAAGTAAGGAGGTTGTGTTGTACTTACAGGAAGTGAGACTCTGAGACGTGGGCCAAAGTAAGGAGGTTGTGTTGTACTTACAGGAAGTGAGACCTCGTAGACGAGCCAAAGTAAGGAGGTTGTGCTGTACTTTACAGGAAGTGAGACTGTGAGACGTAGCCAAAGTAAGGAGATTGTGTTGTACTTACAGGAAGTGAGACTCCCGTAGACGTGGCCAAAGTAAGGAGATTGTGTTGTACTTACAGGAAGTGAGACCGTGAGACGTGGCCAAGTAAGGAGGTTGTGTTGTACTTACAGGAAGTGAGACCCGTAGACGAGCCAAAGTAAGGAGGCTGTGTTGTACTTACAGGAAGTGAGACCTCGTAGACGTGGGCCAAAGTAAGGTTGTGTTGTACTTACAGGAAGTGAGACCTCGAGAGTAGCCAAAGTAAGGAGTCCAACGAAGACTGGAGGAGGTCTTGGGGTGTCGAGGACGTTGATGGTTATGGTGGCTGTAGATGTCAACACCTGATGCTTCCTTGTACTGCCCACCCCATCCTGATGGAAACAACAGAAGGTTAGACATTGGACATGGTAAATAATGACTGATTACCCAGTGCTGATGTTACGAGTGGTAAATACTATTGTGAAGCAACGGTACTCTGCAGAAGTTAACCCTCTGTGTTAAAGCTGTAACGGTGTTTAATAGTGAGGAGTGGTACCACTTCCTTAATAGAGGAGGTACCACATCCCCCTTAATAGAGGAGGTACCACATCCTTTACAGAGGAGCTACTACATCCTACCTTAATAGAGGAGGTACCACATCTCTTAATAGAGGAGGTACCACATCCCACCTTAATAGAGGAGGCACTACATCCCCCCCTCTTTTTTAATAGAGGGAGGTACCACATCCCCCCTTAATTAGAGGAGGTACCACATCCCCCTTAATAGAGGAGGTACCACATCCCCCATAGAGGAGGTACCACATCCCCCCTTAATAGAGGAGGTACCACATCCCCCCTTAATAGAGGAGGTACCACATCCCACCTTAATAGAGGGAGGTACCACATCCCCCTTAATAGAGGAGGTGCCACATCCCCCTTAATAGAGGAGGTACCACATCCCCCTTAATGAGGAGTTACCACATCCCCCTTAAGGAGGAGGTACCACATCCCCCTTAATAGAGGAGGTGCCACATCCCCCCTTAATAGAGGGTTGGCTCACATTCCCCCTTTAATAGAGGAGCTACCACATTCCCCCTTAATAGAGGAGCTAATCCCTCCTTAATAGAGGAGGTACCACATCCCCCCTTAGTCAGAGGAGCTACCACATTCCCCTTTAATAGAGGCGCTACCCCCCCCTTAATAGAGGAGGGGTACCACATCCCCCTAATAGAGGAGGTACCACATCCCCCCTTAATAGAGGAGGTACCACATCCCCCCCTTAATAGAGGAGCTACCACATTCCCCCTTAATAGAGGAGGTACCACATCCCCCCTTAATAGAGGAGGTACCACATCCTTAATAGAGGAGCTACCACATCCCCCTTAATAGAGGAGCTACCACATTCCCCCTTAATAGAGGAGGTACCACATCCCCCTTAATAGAGGAGCTACCATCCCCCTTAATAGAGGATCCCCCCTTAATAGAGGAGGTACCACATCCCTTTAATAGAGGAGCTACCACATCCCCCCTTAATAGAGGAGGTACCACATCCCCCTCTTAATAGAGGAGCCTACCACATCCCCCTTAATAGAGGATCCCCCCTGATCTGCACATCCAGAGACTCCATCCCACTCATGAAAAAATACCTTCTCCAATGGCGCAAGGCGATACTTCAGACTGAGGAGTGAGTTGCACCATGTACATTTCATCTGCTTTCTATGTGATCAGGCTTCCGTTAAAATACACATAACATTTAATAAAAGGGTTTGTGTTGTTGTTTACAAACATCCTGTCGTAAAACAACTTTTTTGCTCCTTCACCCAAGACATTAGTCGATCAGCTGCCATGTGGTGGGGGTCAAGGGCCGCGTTGTAGTGTAGCCTTAGGTAAATCAGGGCTGACCCATCACAAGAGCTTAGAGGACGGACACACAGGGATATAGGAGAGGAGCTGACCCTCCCAATGAGGCAGATACAGATATGGAGGGGAGAGAGTTTACCATCCCTCTCAAGCCCAGAGACAGAGACAGAGGAGAGAGAGTTTACCATCCCTCTCAAGCCCAGAGACAGAGATGGAAAGAGAGAGTTTACCATCCCTCTGGCCCAGAGACAGAGATGGAAGAGAGAGTTTACCATCCCTCTCAAGCCCAGAGACAGAGACAGAGGAGAGAGTTTACCATCCCTCTCAAGCCCAGAACAGAGAGAAGAGAGTTTACCATCCCCTCTCAAGCCCAGAGACAGAGATGGAAGAGAGAGAGTTTACCTCCCTCTGAGGCCCAGAGACAGATATGGAGGAGAGAGAGTTTACTCTCCCTCCCTCTGAGGCTCAGGAGACAGATACGGAGGAGAGAGAGTTTATTCCTCCCTCCCTCTGAAGCCCAGAGACAGATACGGAGGAGAGAGAGTTTACTTCCTCCCTCCCTCTGAGGCCCAGAGACAGATATGGAGGAGAGAGAGTTTACCCTCCCTCCTCTGAGGCCTAGAGACAGATAATGAGGAGAGAGAAGCTTACCCTCCCTCCTCTCAAGCTTCAGAGACAGAGACAGAGGAGAGAGAGTTTACCTCCTCTCAAGCCCAGAGACAGAGATGGAAGAGAGAGTTTGCCCTCCCTCCTCCTGAGGCCCAGAGACAGATACGGAGGAGAGAGAGAATTTTTACTCCCCTCCCTCTCAAGCCCAGAGACAGAGATGGAAGAGAGAGTTTACTTCCCTCCTCCCTCTGAGGCCCAGAGACAGATGGCACGGGAGGAGAGAGAGCTTTACCCTCCTCTGAGGCCTAGACAGAGATGGAAGAGAGAGAGTTTACCTCCCTCCTCTGAAGCCCAGAGACAGGAGACAGAGGAGAGAGAGTTTACTCCTCCCTCTCAAGTCCAGAGACGGGGCCAGAAGATATCAGCATACCTGCACCAGACCAGACCAGACAGGTGTGACACATTGCTCTTTTGGGGTCTCTTTTTAGGTCTTTTCACATCTATAAAGCACTTTGTGACAACTGCTGATGTAAAAGAGCTTTAATAATATTTTTTTGGGGGGATTAATTGATTGATGGATTGATTGACACATAGCTAGCCTACACTACCTTGGCAACCACTATCACAAAGTGTTGCTGTGGTTTTAGGCCCAGCCGCCTTGCCTGGTTTGATCCGCAGGACCCACTGTGGCCGCCGATGGTGAACCTGGTAGTAGTGGTGCCCTGGGAACAGACAGTAAAAGCCTGGATTATGATAATGCATACTGAGATCTAAAGTTAACTACATCTAACTAATCACACCCTCCCATTCAGTGACTAATGGCACCTCCATTCAGTGACTAACGGCCACCTCCATTCAATGACTAATCACATTCTCCATTCAGTGACT
This sequence comes from Oncorhynchus masou masou, assembly GCF_036934945.1. NCBI lineage: Eukaryota > Metazoa > Chordata > Actinopteri > Salmoniformes > Salmonidae > Oncorhynchus > Oncorhynchus masou. Next base: position 5,788 of record NW_027014514.1, on the reverse strand, counting down.
AATCGCACCCTCCATTCAATGACTAATCACACCCTCCATTCAATGACTAATCACACCGTCCATTCAGTGACTAATCGCACCCTCCATTCAATGACTAATCACACCGCCCATTCAGTGACTAATCACACCCTCCATCCACGACTAATCACACCGCTCCATTCAGTGACTAATCACACCGCCCATTCAGTGACTAATCGCACCCTCCATTCAGTGACTAATCGCATTCCTCCATTCAATGACTAATCGCATCTCCATTCAATGACTAATTCACACCTCCATTCAGTGACTAATCGCATCTCCATTCAATGACTAATCACACCTCCATTCAGTGACTAATCACACCGCCCATTCAGTGACCAATCGCGACCTCTCCATTCAATGACTAATCGCACCGTCCATTCAATGACTAATCACACCGGCCCATTCAGTGACTAATCACACCCTCCATTCAGTGACTAATCGCACCCTCCATTCAATGACTAATCGCACCCTCCATTCAATGACTAATTGCACCCTCCATTAAATGACCAATCGCACCCTCCATTTAATGACTAATTGCACCCTCCATTCAGTGACTAATCGCACCCTCCATTTAATGACTAATCGCACCCTCCATTCAATGACTAATCACACCCTCCATTTAATGACTAATTGCACCCTCCATTCATTGACTAATCGCACCCTCCATTTAATGACTAATTGCACCCTCCATTCAGTGACTAATCACACCCTCCATTCAGTGACTAATCGCACCCTCCATTCAATGACTAATCGCACCCTCCATTCAATGACTAATTGCACCCTCCATTAAATGACCAATCGCACCCTCCATTTAATGACTAATTGCACCCTCGATTCAGTGACTAATCGCACCCTCCATTTAATGACTAATCGCACCTCCATTCAATGACTAATCACACCCTCCATTTAATGACTAATTGCACCTCCATTCATTGACTAATCGCACTTCCATTTAACACTAATTGCAATTCCCCTCCATTCAGTGACTAATCGCGACCCATTTAATGACTAATCGCACTCCCTCCATTCAATGACTAATCACACCTCCATTTAATGACTAATTAAAATCTCCATTCAGTGACTAATCACACCATCTATCCAATGACTAATCGCACCTCCATTCAATGACTAATCGCGACCTCCATTTAATGACTAATTGCACTTCCATTCGTGACTAATCTCACCCCTCCATTCACTGGACTAATCATACCTCTATTCAGTGACTAATCACACCTCCATTCAATGACTAATCACACCCTCCATTCAGTGACTAATCCACCTCCATTCAATGACTAATGGCACCCTCCATTCAATGACTAATCGCCACCCTCCATTCAGTGACTAATCACACCCTCCATTCAATGACTAATGGCACCGTCCATTTCAATGACTAATCACACCCTCCATTCAATGACTAATCACACCCTCCATTCAGTGACTAATCACACCCTCCATTCAATGACTAATTGCACCCTCCATTAAATGACCAATCGCACCCTCCATTTAATGACTAATTGCACCTCCATTCAGTGACTAATCGCACTTCCATTTAATGACTAATCGCACCCTCCATTCAATGACTAATCACACCTCCATTTAATGACTAATTGCACCTCCATTCATTGACTAATCGCACTTCCATTTAATGACTAATTGCACCTCCATTCATGCGACTAACTGCTAATCTCCATTCAGTGACTAATCGCACCCATTCAATGACTAATCGCACCTCCATTCAATGACTAATTGCACCTCCATTAAATGACCAATCGCATCTCCATTTAATGACTAATTGCACCTGATTCAGTGACTAATCGTGACTCCATTTAATGACTAATCGACCTCCATTCAATGACTAATCACACCCTCCATTTAATGACTAATTGCACCCTCCATTCATTGACTAATCGCACCCTCCATTTAATGACTAATTGCACCCTCCATTCAGTGACTAATCGCACCCTCCATTTAATGACTAATCGCACCCTCCATTCAATGACTAATCACACCCTCCATTTAATGACTAATTGCACCCTCCATTCAGTGACTAATCACACCGTCCATTCAATGACTAATCGCACCCTCCATTCAATGACTAATCGCACCCTCCATTTAATGACTAATTGCACCCTCCATTCGGTGACTAATCTCACCCTCCATTCACTGACTAATCGCACCCTCTATTCAGTGACTAATCACACCCTCCATTCAATGACTAATCACACCCTCCATTCAGTGACTAATCACACCCTCCATTCAATGACTAATGGCACCCTCCATTCAATGACTAATCACACCCTCCATTCAGTGACTAATCACACCCTCCATTCAATGACTAATGGCACCGTCCATTTCAATGACTAATCACACCCTCCATTCAATGACTAATCACACCCTCCATTCAGTGACTAATCACACCCTCCATTCAATGACTAACAGTCACACATCAAACTCAACCAATTCCACATCACACATCAAACCCAACCAATACCACAACAGACATCAAATCCAACCAAAACCACATCACACATCAAACCAACCAATAACATCACACATCTAAATATAGCTAAAACAACCAATAACAGTCGACATATGAACTGTTTCCTTGCTGATGGCCAAAAGCTACCCTAAGCTTCAGCTAAGCCCTCAATAACTTACTAAAATGTAATTGAAATGTAATCCACTAGAGGGGCACCATTTCCTGCCTCCACTCTAGTGTAAAAGGAATTGTTTTCTCCACAGATGGCTTCCTTCCTGTTTTTATCCAATACATGCCCTTACCATCCATCTGGTCCGTTTTACACTGAACAAAAATATAAATCATAACATGCAACAACTTCAATGATTTTACTGAGTTACAGTTCAAATAAGGAAATAAATTCATTAGGTCCTAATCTATGGATTCCATATGACTGGGAACGCAGATATGCATCTGTTGGTCACAAATACCTTTATAATAAAGGTAGGGGCGTGGATCAGAAAACCAGTCAGTATCTGGTGAGACCATTTGCCTCATGCAGCATGACACATCTCCTTCACATAGAGTTGATCAGGCTGTTGATTGTGGCCTGTGAAATGTTGTTAAACTCTGTTCACAACGTTGACATCAGCAAACCGCTCCACCATGCAATCCCATACACGCTGTCTGCCATCTGCACGGTTGATACCAGGATTAGTCTGTGAAGAGCACACTTCTCCAGCGTGCCAGTGGCCATCTAAGGTGAGCATTTACCCACTGAAGTCAGTTACGACGCCGAACTGCAGTCTGGTCAAGACCCTGGTCAGGACGACAAGCATGCAGATGAGCTTCCCTGAGACGATTTCTGACAGTTTGTGCAGAAATTCTTCAGTTGTGCAAACCCACAGTTTCCTCAGCTGTCCTGGTGGCTGGTCTCAGACAATCCCACAGGAGAAGAAGCCTGATGTTGCGTGGTCTGCTGTTGTGAGGCTGGTTGCACGCCAAATTCTCTAAAAGGACATTGGAAGCGACTTATGTTAGAGAAATGAACATTCAATTATCTGACAACAGCTCTGGTGGACATTCCTGCAGTCAGTGTGCCAATTACACGTTCCCTCAACTTGAGGCATCTGTGGCATTGTGTTGTGTGACAAAACTGCACATTTTAGAGTGGCCTTTTATTGTCCCCAGGACAAGGTGCACCTTTGTAATGATCATGCTGTTTAAATCAGCTTCTTGATATGCCACAGCTATCAGGTGGATGGATTATCATGGCAAAATAGAAATGCTCACTAACAGGGATGTAAACAAATTTGTGCACAACATTTGAGAAAAATAAGCTTTTTTTGTACGTATGAAACATTTCTGGGATCTTTTATTTCAGATCATGAAACATGAGACCAACACTTTACATGTTGCGTTTATATTTTTGTTCAGTGTATATTATCAGTTGGTACAGAATGTAACACCAAGGTTGTGGGATCGATTCCCAAGACCACCATACGTAAATTATAAAAACGTCTGCTAAATGGCATATACACTCAGTGGCCACATTATTAGGTACACCAAACTGTTCACGAACATGGTTCGCTCCTACAGACAGTGAGGCAGGTGGCCGTGACTTGGTATATAAAGCAGGCAGACAGGCATCGAGACATTCAGTTACTGTTCCATTGAACGTTAGAATGGGCAAAACGTTATGCTGGCTGACAGTTTGTTACGCTGTCCTTACGAACCGCAAAGCATATCCTTACAGCGCTATGTACCAGTATGTTAGCTACGGTTAACTACATAACGTGTGTATATTAACTAAGCAACTGAGTGTAATATTATCGTCTGTGCCAGGCCGGCCTCCTGGGCTTTTCACGCACGACAGCGTCTAGGGTTTACAGAGAACGGTGCGACAAACAGAAACATCCAGTCAGCGGCAGTCCTGTGGGTGAAAAAACCAGCTTGTTGATGAGACAGGTTGTAGGAGAATGGCAAGAATCGTGCTAATAAGGGGGCCACAAACAGACAAATAACGGCGCAGTACAACAGCGGTGTGCAGAACGGCATCTTGGAACGCACAGCTCGTCGATCCTTGTCACGGACGGGTTATTACAGCAGGCAACCACACCGGGTTCCACTGCTATCAGCTAAAAATGAGAAGAAGACGCTCCAGCGGACACACGATCACCAACACTGGACAATTAAGGCGTGAAAAAAACATTGCCTGGTCCGATGAATCACAGGCTGGTGTCAACGGTACAGGCTGGTGGCAACGGTACAGGCTGGTGTCAACGGTACAGGCTGGTGTCGACGGTACAGGCTGGTGTCGACGGTACAGGCTGGTGTCGACGGTACAGGCTGGTGTCGACGGTACAGGCTGGTGTCGACGGTACAGGCTGGTGTCGACGGTACAGGCTGGTGTCGACGGTACAGGCTGGTGTCAACGGTACAGGCTGGTGTCGACGGTACAGGCTGGTGGCAACGGTACAGGCTGGTGTCAACGGTACAGGCTGGTGTCGACGGTACAGGCTGGTGTCGACGGTACAGGCTGGTGTCGACGGTACAGGCTGGTGTCGACGGTACAGGCTGGTGTCGACGGTACAGGCTGGTGTCGACAGGTACAGGCTGGTGTCGACAGGTACAGGCTGGTGTCGACGGTACAGGCTGGTGTCGACAGGTACAGGCTGGTGTCGACAGGTACAGGCTGGTGTCGACGGTACAGGCTGGTGTCGACGGTACAGGCTGGTGTCGACGGTACAGGCTGGTGTCGACGGTACAGGCTGGTGTCGACGGTACAGGCTGGTGGCAACGGTACAGGCTGGTGTCAACAGTACAGGCTGGTGTCGACGGTACAGGCTGGTGTCGACGGTACAGGCTGGTGTCAACGGTACAGGCTGGTGTCAACGGTACAGGCTGGTGGCGGTGCTGTAATGGTGAGGGGGAATGTTTTTCCTGATACATGTCGGGTCCCTTGATAACAATTGAGCGACGTTTGAATGCCACACATTCTAGAATCCAGGCCCCGAAGGATTCAGCTTGTTCTGGAGGCAAAGGGGGGTCCAAAGTGGTACTAAATAGAGGGGGTCCAAACTGGTACTAAATGGAGGGGGTCCAAACTGGTACTAAATGGAGGGGGTCCAAACTGGTACTAAATGGAGGGGGTCCAAACTGGTACTAAATGGAGGGGGTCCAAACTGGTACTAAATGGAGGGGGCCCAAACTGGTACTAAATGGAGGGGGTCCAAACTGGTACTAAATGGAGGGCGGTCCAAACTGGTACTAAATAGAGGGGGTCCAAACTGGTACTAAATGGAGGGC
>NW_027014513.1:0-13373 GCF_036934945.1 Oncorhynchus masou masou | reverse complement strand
TGTCAGGATTTGGCCAGGGTTGTTCCGGTTGTTGGTCACTAGATGCCCCCATTGTGCTTTTTGTCCTTATGTTTTTCCCTTGTTCCCCATTATTATTTGCACCTGTGTCTCGTTTTCCCTGAGTGTATTTAAACCCTTAGTTTCCCTCTGTTCTGTGCTCTGTGTTTGTATGTTAGCACCCTGCCCTAGTGTTCTGTGTGCTCTTGTCGATTCCGGGTGACGCTCTTGTGGTATTCTGTTTTTTGTTTTTGTTTATTTTTTGTGAGTTTCTTTTGAGGCCTTTTTGTGTTTTACCTACCACCTTTTGGATTTGCCATTTTTTGTATTTAAGGATTTTTTCTTTATTAAATACACCGTCTTAAGTACTGCTGTGTCTGCCTCATCTTCTGGGTTCTGCTGACTATTCGTGGCTCAGTTGGTTAAGACTTGTTTCTCACTCCGGAGACCCAGGTTCAAAACCGGGTCCTGACAGAACACAGAGTGCCAAAAATGAACCCAGAGGCAGCCAGTTCCCAGGACCTTTTGCCACGCTGTCCCACCACCAGGAGACTGTCCAACGCCACGGCCGCCCTGGTTCAGCAAGAGGCCTTAATGGCTAGACATTCTCATCTTCTGTCGGAGATGCTGACTTCCATTACAAATATCTGATCGACTTACCCCGGCAACAGTTCCCGTCCCAGTACCTCAAGTCTACGTACCTCCATGGCAGTTAACCCCTGGCTGAACCTCGCTCTCTCCACCTCCCCCAACGGTTCTCAGGTGATCCAAGTGCTTGTAAAGGGTTTCTCACTCAATGTTCTCTCTCCTTTGAGCTGCAACCCTCATCGTTTCCCACCGACCGGTCTAAGATCGCATATATCATCACCCTGCTGTCGGAAAAGCCCTGGCCTGGGCTACTGCTGTGTGGGATGCCCATAGTTCCTGCTGTGCCAGCTACTCTGCCTTTGCTGAGGAATTCAAACGAGTGTTTCAAGGCCCAAGCAGTGGTTCTGACTCAGCCAAACAGCTCCTGACTCTCCATCAAGGTTGGCGCAGCGTGACGGACTACGCCATCCAGTTCCCACGGTGGCAGCAGCGAGTGGCTGGAACAACGAGGCGCTCACGGTGTGCTTTCTGAAAGGCCTTCCGACACTATCCAAGATGAACTGGCCACTGGGACCACTGGACAATCTCGAGTCCCTGACTGCTGGCCTTCACGCATTGACCAGCGTCTGAGAGAGAGAACTCAACCGTAGACCTCTAGCCCCTATCAGTCCCAGCTCCGAGTCCCCACCTTTATCATCGCTGGCTCCACCGGAACCCATGCAGATTGGACGCATCTCCCAGGCTGGAGAGAGACCGCCGGATGAGGGAGCTGACGCTGTTCATATTAAGTGCGGGCCATTTCCCTTGCCCACGTGTCCCGGGCTCCAGGGAAACGCCTCTGTCCCGTACAGACCGGGGGAACTGTAACGGGAAACATAACCTCCTCCCATCCGTCCAACTCCCGTCTGCTCATTCCAGTCACCCTCTCCTGGGACAACCACAAGCTTCACCTTCAAGCCTTGGTAGACTCTGGAGCCGCAGGTAACTTCATGGATGGTGTCTGGGCGAAGGAGAATGGCGTTCCCTCTGAACCTCTAAGTGACCCCATGAGGGTTACTACATTGGATGGAAGCCCTTTGGGATCTGGACTTGTCACTCATGTCACTACCTCCTTGCGACTTTCAGTTTCACAACACCAGGAATTGATGAACTTTCATTTGATCTCCTGTTCCGAGTTCCCTCTCGTCCTTGGATACCCCTGGCTTCACAGCCATAACCCTCACATCGACTGGTCTGTGGGCACTATCAAGCAGTGGGGTCCTACGTGCCAAGCTACTTGTATTTTCCAGAATTCCCCGAGTTCTACTCCCGAGTCTTTAGAATCCATCGACCTGACCCGAGTTCCCGAGTGTTACCATGACCTCAAACTGGTGTTTAGCAAACAGAGGGCCACCATGCTACCACCCCATAGACCTTACGATTGCCCCATCGACCTGTTTCCGGGCACTTGCCCCCCAGGGGTCGGATCTTTTCCCTATCTCCACCCGAACGAGCTGCTATGGATACCTACATCAAGGACGCTCTGGAAGCAGGCCTCATGCGTCCATCCACCTCCCCGGCGGGAGCAGGGTTTTTCTTTGTGGCCAAGAAAGACGGTGGATTACGTCCTTGCATCGACTACCGGGGACTCAATGCCATAACCGTCCGTAACCGTTACCCGCTACCCCTTATGGCCACAGCCTTCGAGCTGCTCCAGGAAGCAGTTGTTTTCACTAAGCTTGACCTGCGGAACGCATACCATCTTGTGCGGATCAGACCTGGTGACGAGTGGAAGACCGCTTTCAACACGCCTACTGGTCACTATGAATACTTGGTGATGCCCTTCGGCCTGACCAACGCCCCAGCGGTGTTCCAAGCGCTCATAAACGATGTGCTTAGGGATATGCTTAACATATTTGTGTTCGTTTACTTGGATGACATCCTCATCTTTTCGAGCTCCCTTCAAGAACACACTAAGCATGTCAGACAAGTACTCAAACGCCTCCTAGACAGCCATCTGTACGTTAAGCCGGAAAAATGTGAATTCCATTCATCCCGAGTACAATTCCTGGGATTTGTAGTGGAACCCGGTCGAGTCCAAATGGACCCTAGGAAGGTAGGGGCGGTAGCGGATTGGCCCACCCCCAAATCCGTTAAGGATGTTCAGCGTTTCCTGGGCTTCACAAACTTTTACCGCAAGTTCATCAAGAACTTCAGTTTGGTGGCAGCTCCTCTCTCAGCTTTAACCAAAGGTGGCAATGCAAGGTTTTTGTGGGGAAGAGAAGCTGAGACGGCCTTCCAAGGACTCAAGCAGCGCGTCCTCTCTGCTCCCATCCTGATACTACCGACTACGGATGAACCATTTGTGGTGGAGGTAGACGCATCAGAGGTTGGTGTTGGAGCTGTCCTGTCTCAGAGGGGTGAAGACAAGAAGCTTCATCCGTGCGCTTTCTTCTCACACCGGCTTACCCCGACTGAGAGGAACTACGATGTGGGGATCGTGAACTCCTAGCGGTTAAGATGGCATTGAAGGAATGGAGACACTGGCTCGAGGGGGCTTCTCACCCGTTTCAAGTGCTTACGGACCACAAAAATCTGGAGTATATCCAGCAGGCGAAGCGATTGAACTCTAGACAAGCTAGATGGTCTCTTTTCTTCAATCGATTCCAGTTTATCCTCACCTATCGGCCCGGGTCGAAGAATCTCAAACCGGATGCCCTGTCCCGAGTCTACGCTCCTGCCATTCGAGATGACACGGACATGCCTGTCCTTCCTGCTGCTAAGATTGTGGCTCCGATCTCGTGGCAAGTTGAGGATACCGTGAGACGTGCTCAAGCTAGCGAACCGGACCCTAAAGGAGGCCCTGCCAATCGGTTGTTTGTCCCCAAGGCAGTGAGGACTCAGGTCCTTCTGTGGGGGCACTCCTCTCGCCTCACCTGTCATCCGGGCGTAGGTCGCACCTTGGAGTTCATCCAGCGTAAGTTCTGGTGGCCTACCATAAGAGAAGACGTTGCCACTTTCGTCAATGCCTGCCCCGTGTGCTGCCAGGGCAAATCTTCTCACCTCCGCCCTCAAGGACTCCTTCACCCTTTACCTGTTCCCCACAGACCCTGGTCCCATATCTCATTGGACTTTATTACTGGACTTCCTCCATCCCATGGCAATACTACTATCCTAGTCATAATCGACAGGTTTTCAAAGGCGGCCAGGTTCGTCCCTCTGACTAAGTTACCTTCTGCCAAGGAAACGGCTGAGTTGGTAATTAATCATGTGTTCCGAGTCTTCGGCATTCCTCAAGATGTGGTTTCTGACAGAGGTCCCCAGTTCGCCTCAAGGTTTTGGAAGGCCTTCTGCCAACTCATGGGGGCTTCTGCCAGTCTATCTTCAGGGTACCATCCGGAGTCCAACGGCCAAACAGAGAGGATGAATCAAGAGCTGGAAACCACCCTCCGATGTATGACTCGTGACAACCCGTCCACATGGTCATCCTTTATTGTTTGGGCCGAATACGCGCACAACACCTTGCGCTCCTCCTCCACTGGTATGTCCCCGCACGAGTGTCAGTTTGGCTATGCTCCTCCATTGTTCCCGGACCAGGAGGCAGAAGTCAGTGTGCCTTCAGCCTTGAAGTTCGTCAGACGCTGTCGGCTTATGTGGAGGAAGACCCGTCTTAATCTTATGCGTTCCTCACAGAGGTATCAACAACAAGCCAACAGACGCCGCCGTCCCGGGCCTACCCTGCGCCCGGCCAGAGAGTCTGGCTCTCCACAAGAGACTTACCTCTACGGGTGGAGTCTCGCAAGCTGTCCCAAAAATACATCGGTCCCTTCAAGGTTGCCCAGGAGAGTTAACCCAGTTTCTGTCGCCTCTTGCCTTACCCAGATCCCTTAAGATTAATCCCACATTTCATATTTCATTGTTAAACCTGTTGTTTTCTCCCTTGTCAGCAGACAGACCTCCCCCTCCACCTCGTGTCACTGGAGGCCAGCCGGCTCGGCACCGTCCATCGGATACTGGATTCCCCGCCGGGTGCAGCGGTCCCTGGCAGTATCTGGTGGACTGGGAAGGCTACGGTCCCTGAGGGAGCGCTCCTGGGTTCCTGCCAAAGACATCCTGGACCCTGACCTCATTCGTCAGTTCAGGGCCCTCCACCCTGAGAGAGCTGAGTGAACGTCAGGAGCCGTTCCTAGGGGGATTCTGTCAGGATTTGCAGGGTTGTTCGGGTTTTGGTCACTAGATGCCCCCATTGTGCTTTTTGACCTTATGTTTTCCCTTGTTCCCCATTATTATTTGCACCTGTGCCCTGCATTTCCCTGATTGTGTCTTTAAACCCTTAGTTTCCCTCTGTTCTGTGCTCTGTGTTTGTATGTTAGCACCCTGCCCTAGTGTTCTGTGTACTCTTGTCGATTCCGGGTGACGCTCTTGTGGTATTCTGTTTTTTGTTTTTGTTTATTTTTGTGAGTTTCTTTTGAGGCCTTTTTGTGTTTTTCCTACCACCTTTTGGATTTGCCATTTTTTGTATTTAAGGATTTTTCTTTATTAAATACACCATCTTAAGTACTGCTGTGTCTGCCTCATCTTCTGGGTTCTGCTGACTATTCGTGGCTCAGTTGGTTAAGTGACTGTTTCTCACTCCGGAGACCCAGGTTCGAAACCGGGTCCTGACAATATCTGCCTGCTCTGTATCTGAGCCCTTAAAAGCTGCTAATACGTTGAATTGGGTCAAATTGTACTGAGAGTTTCCATGGGACATAATGACAGGATGTTCTGATGGAGATAATGCCTGCATGGAGGGACATAGTTAGAGTGAGTGCAGGATACAGAAGGGTAACATAGATGAGTGTAGAATGCAGGAGGATTGAATACAGAAGGGTAGAATTCAGGAGGGTAGAATGCAGTAAGGTAGAATGTAGGAGGGTAGAATATATGAGGAGTAGAATGCAGGAGGGTGGAATACAGGAGGGTAGAATAGATGAGGGGTAGAACACAGGAGGGTAGAATGCAGTAAGGTAGAATGTAGGAGGGTAGAATATATGAGGAGTAGAATGCAGGAGGGTGGAATACAGGAGGGTAGAATAGATGAGGGGTAGAACACAGGGAGGGTAGAATGCAGTAAGGTAGAATGTAGGAGGGTAGAATATATGAGGAGTAGAATGCAGGAGGGTGGAATACAGGAGGGTAGAATAGATGAGGGGTAGAATAGATGAGGGGTAGAATGCAGGAAGGTAGAATACAGGAGGGTAGAATAGATGAGGGGTAGACTACAGGAGGGTAGAATAGATGAGGGTAGAATGCAGTAAGGTAGAATGGTAGGAGGGTAGAATATATGAGGAGTAGAATGCAGGAGGGTGGAATACAGGAGGGTAGAATAGATGAGGGGTAGAACACAGGAGGGTGGAATACAGGAGGGTAGAATAGATGAGGGGTAGAACACAGGAGGGTAGAATAGATGAGGGTAGAATGCAGGAGGGTAGAATATATGAGGAGTAGAATGCAGGAGGGTGGAATACAGGAGGGTAGAATAGATGAGGGGTAGAACACAGGAGGGTAGAATAGATGAGGGTAGAATGCAGGAGGGTAGGAACACAGGAGGGTAGAACACAGGAGGGTAGAACACAGGAGGGTAGAATAGATGAGGGGTAGAATGCAGGAGGGTAGAATACAGGGTAGAATAGATGAGGGGTAGACTACAGGAGGGTAGAATTCAGGAGGGTAGAATGCAGGAGGGGTAGAATTCAGGAGGACAGAATACAGTAAGATAAAATACAGGAGGGTGGAATACAGGAGGGTGGAATACAGGAGGGTGGAAATACAGGAGGGTGGAATTCAGGAGGGTCTTATATAGTAGGACAGAATACAGTACATTTACATTTAAGTCATTTAGCAGACGCTCTTATCCAGAGCGACTTACAAATTGGTGAATTCACCTTCTGACATCCAGTGGAACAGCCACTTTACAATAGTGCATCTAAATCATTTAAGGGGGGGTGAGAAGGATTACTTATCCTATCCTAGGTATTCCTTGAAGAGGTGGGGTTTCAGGTGTCTCCGGAAGGTGGTGATTGACTCCGCTGTCCTGGCGTCGTGAGGGAGTTTGTTCCACCATTGGGGGCCAGAGCAGCGAACAGTTTTGACTGGGCTGAGCGGGAACTGTACTTCCTCAGTGGTAGGGAGGCGAGCAGGCCAGAGGTGGATGAACGCAGTGCCCTTGTTTGGGTGTAGGGCCTGATCAGAGCCTGGAGGTACTGCAGTGCCGTTCCCCTCACAACTCCGTAGGCAAGCACCATGGTCTTGTAGCGGATGCGAGCTTCAACTGGAAGCCAGTGGAGAGAGCGGAGGAGCCGGGTGACGTGAGAGAACTTGGGAAGGTTGAACACCAGACGGGCTGCGGCGTTCTGGATGAGTTGTAGGGGTTTAATGGCACAGGCAGGGAGCCCAGCCAACAGCGAAGCTGCAGTAATCCAGACGGGAGATGACAAGTGCCTGGATTAGGACCTGCGCCGCTTCCTGTGTGAGGCAGGGTCGTACTCTGCGGATGTTGTAGAGCATGAACCTACAGGAACGGGCCACCGCCATGATGTTGGTTGAGAACGACAGGGTGTTGTCCAGGATCACGCCAAGGTTCTTAGCGCTCTGGGAGGAGGACACAATGGAGTTGTCAACCGTGATGGCGAGATCATGGAACGGGCAGTCCTTCCCCGGGAGGAAGAGCAGCTCCGTCTTGCCGAGGTTCAGCTTGAGGTGGTGATCCGTCATCCACACTGATATGTCTGCCAGACATGCAGAGATGCGATTCGCCACCTGGTCATCAGAAGGGGGAAAGGAGAAGATTAATTGTGTGTCGTCTGCATAGCAATGATAGGAGAGACCATGTGAGGTTATGACAGAGCCAAGTGACTTGGTGTATAGCGAGAATAGGAGAGGGCCTAGAACAGAGCCCTGGGGGACACCAGTGGTGAGAGCGCATGGCGAGGAGACAGATTCTCGCCACACCACCTGGTAGGAGCGACCTGTCAGGTAGGACGCAATCCAAGCGTGGGCCGCACCGGAGATGCCCAACTCGGAGAGGGTGGAGAGGAGGATCTGATGGTTCACAGTATCGAAGGCAGCCGATAGGTCTAGAAGGATGAGAGCAGAGGAGAGAGAGTTAGCTTTAGCAGTGCGGAGCGCCTCCGTGATACAGAGAAGAGCAGTCTCAGTTGAATGACTAGTCTTGAAACCTGACTGATTTGGATCAAGAAGGTCATTCTGAGAGAGATAGCGGGAGAGCTGGCCAAGGACGGCACGTTCAAGAGTTTTGGAGAGAAAAGAAAGAAGGGATACTGGTCTGTAGTTGTTGACATCGGAGGGATCGAGTGTAGGTTTTTTTTCAGAAGGGGTGCAACTCTCGCCAGCGGTCAGGGATGAGTTGATGAGCGAGGTGAGGTAAGGGAGAAGGTCTCCGGAAATGGTCTGGAGAAGAGAGGAGGGGATAGGGTCAAGCGGGCAGGTTGTTGGGCGGCCGGCCGTCACAAGAAGCGAGATTTCATCTGGAGAGAGAGGGGAGAAAGAGGTCAGAGCACAGGGTAGGGCAGTGTGAGCAGAACCAGCGGTGTCGTTTGACTTAGCAAACGAGGATCGGATGTCGTCGACCTTCTTTTCAAAATGGTTGACGAAGTCATCTGCAGAGAGGGAGGATGGGGGGAGGGGGAGGAGGATTCAGGAGGGAGGAGAAGGTGGCAAAGAGCTTCCTAGGGTTAGAGGCAGATGCTTGGAATTTAGAGTGGTAGAAAGTGGCTTTAGCAGCAGAGACAGAGGAGGAAAATGTAGAGAAGAGGGAGTGAAAGGATGCCAGGTCCGCAGGGAGGCGAGTTTTCCTCCATTTCCGCTCGGCTGCCTGGAACTCTGTTCTGTGAGCTCGCAATGAGTCGTCGAGCCACGGAGCGGGAGGGGAGGACCGAGCCGGCCTGGAGGATAGGGGACATAGAGAGTCAAAGGATGCAGAAAGGGGAGAGAGAGGAGGGTTGAGGAGGCAGAATCAGGAGATAGGTTGGAGAAGGTATGAGCAGAGGGAAGAGATGATAGGATGGAAGAGGAGAGAGTAGCGGGGGAGAGAGAGCGAAGGTTGGGACGGCACGATACCATCCGAGTAGGGGCAGTGTGGGAAGTGTTGGATGAGAGCGAGAGGGAAAAGGATACAAGGTAGTGGTCGGAGACTTGGAGGGAGTTGCAATGAGGTTAGTGGAAGAACAGCATCTAGTAAAGATGAGGTCGAGCGTATTGCCTGCCTTGTGAGTAGGGGGGAAGGTGAGAGGGTGAGGTCAAAAGAGGAGGAAGAAGGAGGCAGAGAGGAATGAGTCAAAGGTAGACGTGGGGAGGTTAAAGTCGCCCAGGACTGTGAGAGGTGAGCCGTCCTCAGGAAAGGAGCTTATCAAGGCATCAAGCTCATCTTATGAACTCTCCGAGGGAACCTGGAGGGCGATAAATGATAAGGATGTTAAGCTTGAAAGGGCTGGTAACTGTGACAGCATGGAATTCAAAGGAGGCGATAGACAGATGGGTAAGGGGAGAAAGAGAGAATGACCACTTGGGAGAGATGAGGATCCCGGTGCCACCACCCCGCTGACCAGAAGCTCTCGGGGTGTGCGAGAACACGTGGGCGGACGAAGAGAGAGCAGTAGGAGTAGCAGTGTTATCTGTGGTGATCCATGTTTCCGTCAGTGCCAAGAAGTCGAGGGACTGGAGGGAGGCATAGGCTGAGATGAACTCTGCCTTGTTGGCCGCAGATCGGCAGTTCCAGAGGCTACCGGAGACCTGGAACTCCACGTGGGTGCGTGCGCTGGGACCACCAGATTAGGGTGGCTGCGGCCACGCGGTGTGGAGCGTTTGTATGGTCTGTGCAGAGAGGAGAGAACAGGGATAGATAGACACATAGTTGACAGGCTACAGAAGAGGCTACGCTAATGCAAAGGAGATTGGAATGACAAGTGGACTACACGTCTCGAATGTTCAGAAAGTTAAGCTTACGTAGCAAGAATCTTATTGACTAAAATGATTGAAATGATACAGTACTGCTGGAGTAGGCTAGCTGGCAGTGGCTGCGTTGTTGACTTTGTAGGCTAGCTGGCAGTGGCTGCGATGTTGACACTACACTAATCCAGTCGTTCCGTCGAGTGTAATAGTTTCTAGAGTGCTGCTATTCGGGGCTAGCTGGCTAGCTAGCAGTGTTGATTGCGTTACGTTACGTTAAAGGAACGACAATAGCTGGCTAGCTAACCTAGAAAATCGCTCTAGACTACACAATTGTCTTAGATACAAAGACGGCTATGTAGCTAGCTAGCTACGATCAAACAAATCAAACCGTTGTACTGTAATGAAGTGAAATGAAAATGTGATACTACCTGTGGAGCGAAGCGGAAGTTAGTTGAAGTTCTATTCGGTAGAGGTTGGCTAGCTGTTGGCTAGCTAGCTAGCAGCATCTCCTACGTTAAGGACGACAAATAGCTGGCTAGCTAACCTCGGTAAATTAAGATAATCACTCTAAGTCTACACACTCTAAACTACACAATTATCTTGGATACGAAGACAGCAAAGACAACTATGTAGCTAGCTAACACTTCACTAATCGAGTCGTTCAGTTGAGTGTAATAGTTTCTACAGTGCTGGTGGACAGTGGACGTTAGCTAGCTGCTTAGCTAGCTGCTGGGCAGATAGCAGTGTAGACTACGTTAGGACGACTGAAATACGATAATTACGCAATTATCTTTGATACAAAGACGGCTATGTAGCTAGCTAAGAAGAAATTGCTAAGATTAGACAAATCAAACCGTTGTACTATAATGAAATGTAATGAAAAATGTAATGAAAAGTTATACTACCTGCGGACCGAAGTGTAGATGCGACCGCTCGTCTCCAACCCGGAACCGGAAGCATTTAGATAGAATACAGGAGGGTAGACTACATGTGGATAGAATACAGTAAGATAGAATACAGGAGGGTAGACTACATGTGGATAGAATACAGTAAGATAGAATACAGGAGGGTCGTATATAGTTGGACAGAATACAGGAGGGTAGTATATAGTAGGACAGAATACAGGAGGGTCGTATATAGTAGGACAGAATACAGGAGGGTAGTATATAGTAGGACAGAATACAGAAGGGTAGTATATAGTAGGACAGAATACAGGAGGGTAGTATATAGTGGGTAGAATACAGGATGGTAGTGTAGTAGGACAGAATATAGGAGGGTAGAATACAGGAGTGATGCACAGTACCAACTGTAAAGTTTGGTGGATGAGGAATAATGGTCTGGGGCTGTTTTTTAAGGTTCGCGCTCCTTAGTTCCAGTGAAGGGAAATCTTAACGCTGCAGAATGCAATGACATTCTAGAAGATTCTGTACTTCCAACTTTGTGGCAACTGTTCAGGGAAGCCCTTTCCTGTTTCAGCATGACAATACCCCTGTTCACAAAACGAGGTCCAGACAGAAATGGTTTGCTGAGATCAGTGTGGAAGAACTTGACTGGCCTGCAGAAAGCTCTGACCTCAACCCCATCGAACACCTTGGGATTAATTGGAACCCCGACTGTGAGCCAGGCCTAATCGCCCAACATCAGTGCCGACCTCAATAATGCGCTAGTGGCTGAATGGAAGCAAGTCCCCGCAGCAATGTTCCAACATCTAGTGGAAAACCTTCCCAGAAGAGTGGAGGCTGTTATAGCAGCAATATTCCAACATCTAGTGGAAAGCCTTCCCAGAAGAGTGGAGGCTGTTATAGCAGCAATGTTCCAACATCTAGTGGAAAGCCTTCCTAGAAGAGTGGAGGCTGTTATAGCAGCAATGTTCCAACATCTAGTGGAAATGCCTTCCCAGAAGAGTGGAGGCTGTTATAGCAGCAATGTTCCAACATCTAGTGGAAAGCCTTCCCAGAAGAGTGGAGGCTGTTATAGCAGCAATGTTCCAACATCTAGTGGAAAGCCTTCCTAGAAGAGTGGAGGCTGTTATAGCAGCAATGTTCCAACATCTAGTGGAAAGCCTTCCCAGAAGAGTGGAGGCTGTTATAGCAGCAATGTTCCAACATCTAGTGGAAAGCCTTCCTAGAAGAGTGGAGGCTGTTATAGCAGCAATGTTCCAACATCTAGTGGAAAGCCTTCCAGAAGAGTGGAGGCTGTTATAGCAGCAATGTTCCTACATCTAGTGGAAAGCCTTCCCAGAAGAGTGGAGGCTGTTATAGCAGCAATATTCCAACATCTAGTGGAAAGCCTTCCTAGAAGAGTGGAGGCTGTTATAGCAGCAATGTTCCAACATCTAGTGGAAAGCCTTCCTAGAAGAGTGGAGGCTGTTATGGCAGCAATGTTCCAACATCTAGTGGAAAGCCTTCCCAGAAGAGTGGAGGCTGTTATAGCAGCAATGTTCCAAAATCTAGTGGAAAGCCTTACCAGAAGAGTGGAGGCTGTTATAGCAGCAAGTGTTCCAACATCTAGTAGAAAGCCTTCTTAGAAGAGTGGAGGCTGTTATAGCAGCAATGTTCCAACATCTAGTGGAAAGCCTTCCCAGAAGAGTGGAGGCTGTTATAGCAGCAATATTCCAACATCTAGTGGAAAGCCTTCCTAGAAGAGTGGAGGCTGTTATAGCAGCAATGTTCCTACATCTAGTGGAAAGCCTTCCCAGAAGAGTGGAGGCTGTTATAGCAGCAATGTTCCAACATCTAGTGGAAAGCCTTCCCAGAAGAGTGGAGGCTGTTATGGCAGCAATGTTCCAACATCTAGTGGAAAGCCTTCCCAGAAGAGTGGAGGCTGTTATAGCAGCAATGTTCCTACATCTAGTGGAAAGCCTTCCCAGAAGAGTGGAGGCTGTTATAGCAGCAAGTGTTCCAACATCTAGTAGAAAGCCTTCTTAGAAGAGTGGAGGCTGTTATAGCAGCAATGTTCCAACATCTAGTGGAAAGCCTTCCCAGAAGAGTGGAGGCTGTTATAGCAGCAATATTCCAACATCTAGTGGAAAGCCTTCCTAGAAGAGTGGAGGCTGTTATAGCAGCAATGTTCCAACATCTAGTGGAAAGCCTTCCCAGAAGAGTGGAGGCTGTTATAGCAGCAATGTTCCTACATCTAGTGGAAAGCCTTCCCAGAAGAGTGGAGGCTGTTATAGCAGCAATGTTCCAACATCTAGTGGAAAGCCTTCCTAGAAGAGTGGAGGCTGTTATAGCAGCAATGTTCCAACATCTAGTGGAAAGCCTTCCCAGAAGAGTGGAGGCTGTTATAGCAGCAATGTTCCAACATCTAGTGGAAAGCCTTCCCAGAAGAGTGGAGGCTGTTATAGCAGCAATGTTCCAAAATCTAGTGGAAAGCCTTCCCAGAAGAGTGGAGGCTGTTATAGCAGCAAGTGTTCCAACATCTAGTAAAAGCCTTCCTAGAAGAGTGGAGGCTGTTATAGCAGCAATGTTCTAAACATCTAGTGGAAAGCCTTCCCAGGAGAGTGGAGGCTGTTATAGCAGCAATGTTCCAACATCTAGTGGAAAGCCTTCCCAGAAGAGTGGAGGCTGTTATAGCAGCAATGTTCCAACATCTAGTAGAAAGCCGTCCCAGGAGAGTGGAGGCTGTTATAGCAGCAATGTTCCAACATCTAGTGGAAAGCCTTCCCAGAAGAGTGGAGGCTGTTATAGCAGCAATGTTCCAACATCTAGTAGAAAGCCGTCCCAGGAGAGTGGAGGCTGTTATAGCAGCAATGTTCTAACATCTAGTAGAAAGCCTTCCCAGGAGAGTGGAGGCTGTTATAGCAGCAATGTTCCTACATCTAGTGGAAAGCCTTCCCAGAAGAGTGGAGGCTGTTA